>NW_019266740.1:557443-754929 GCF_002742605.1 Olea europaea var. sylvestris
AAAAAAGAAAAAAAATTGAAATAAAAAAAAAAAAAAAAAAAAAAAAAAAAAAAAAAAAAAAAAAACCCCAAGGGTTTTTTTTTTTTTTTTTTTTTTTTTTTTTTTTGAGGAGTGATTCACATATATCAACCACAAAACATAATAGAAAATAATTATATCAAATAACTCCAATAATCATTATTAATTGAATTCTAAAATGTAACAATATTCATACAAAATCCAGATCCAAAATTCTAAAACACCTAAAAATCCAATATATTTTCCAAAAAAAAAAAAAAAAACCCACTAATTAAGTAGTGTCTGAAACCACCTTATCAGCCTCCTTAATTTTTTTCAGCAATCTTCGAAATGAGTTGTGCCTTAAATATCGGTCCTGGCCTATAAAAAAAAAAAAGATAAAGAGAGATACCACATTTTAGACATTTGTACCAATTATAATCGAGAAGAAGAGCAAAGAAAAATAAGTAAGAACCATTGGTAATACATGAACCTGAAAAAAAAAAAAAAACCCCTATAAACCACATCATGGTTGCAAAGATCAAAAGACACTTCCATGCCAGAATTTTCTCATCCCACAACTACAATTCTCTTTGCTCTAAAACTTTCACCAGAAATATAATCACAATCATGGATGCAAAACCGTCAACTACACTTCTTTCGAATAAAGCAAGAATAAAACTTGAACGTTGTTCTTACCATTGATACAAAATTTGACCTTGTTCATACCATTGAGAATTGAACGAACAAAGGTTAAGTTTAGGTTTTGTGATGTAGAATTTCCACGAAGGTTAAATAAATTAGGGGTTGGCATTCCACTCTTCTACATTATAATGAATAAAAAAATTCAGCTGAAAATGAAAATACGATGCAGTGAGTCAGTGACAAGGTCCCTAGGTTAGAATGCAAAAGCAGTCTATCTAACTTGAGCATTTAACTTGAAGTTGGCATCAGAACAATCCCAAAAAATAATAATAATAGTAACAACAAAAAGTATGTGACCTTTTCAAAAAGAACAAAACAAAAATAAACAACCAGTATGTGACATTATTAAAATGTATGACACACTGCTCCAATAACCTAATCTAATAATGTCGAGGATAACAAATGTGATGAAAAACAGCAAAAAATTGACGCATTCTATGATGCCAAGTCAAATTAACGTTAATTTGCATTACTGATTCAATTTTCGAACTTCAACTTTCAATCCAAGTCAAATTAACGTTAAACCAAGGAACTTAACTTGTTTTTTAAAACCCCTCCTCCCAATAAAGAAAAACGGAAATTTTTTTAAAAAGTTTTTTCGAAGACGAATAAACTAAAGAAACTAGTTCAAACAAAATTATTTACTACCACCCAAAAACTATTGAACTTATAAATGGAGCAGAATTTTATGGGAGATATAATGTCTAAACATACAAAAAATAAAAAAATTACAAAATGTATAAAAATACCAGTTTGTTGGATTCAGTTATTATGCTATATTCCAAGCATACAACAAAAGCCTTGAAATTAATTCAAGTTAGAATTAAATCGTTTCTAATTCAAATTCCAAGCACACGCCCTTCACGCACCTTTTGTTATGTTATTTGACTTGAAAAAATTTGCCCTATTTCAACTTATGATTCATGCAGAAGGAAGATCCTTTATAAGCATAGCAGTGATCAGGTCATTACCTTTCTTCTTGACTCTGCTCCTACAAAGAAGACGATTAATTGAAACTTAGCAATTGAAAACACAAAGCTGTGACTATTTAATTAACTTAAGAGCAAACATGAAAATCAGCAACCATGGAAGCTGAAATCTGATAAGGTAATACATAATGAAAGGAGCAAAATTTATATTTACAAATTTTAGTAATTGTAAATATTTTTATCTCGTTGGCGCCTCCATTATCCGTGTACAGACTTGGAGATCAATTTAAACAACACAAAATATGAAGCAAATAGTATGAAATAAAGTTCAAGTTTTGGGGTCCCACAAAAACAGAGTGCCCGAATTTTTTTACATCACTGATCACACAAATAAATCTTGATTTAAAGATGTGCAACTCCAATTTGATAACCAGTTGAGAACAAGTCCCTTGCAATTACTTCAAATTATTCTGAAGGGTGAAAAGGAATTTTACACACACATTCCACATTTCACACATTGTGAAGGTATTTTTGTATAAACAAAAAACACACATTCCACATAAATTCCACACGATAAAATGAAAATGTGAAATTGCAATGAATAATGTAGAAGAGGGGAATGCCAATTTAAATAAAAGAACACATTCAATTCAGTATAGGCAAGCTCCAATTAAGTTTAGGTTTTAATTTTGATCTTGGGTTTTGCAGTTAAGCAATTCTCTTTCCAGGGTTTCAAAATTAGAATTTTCCAACCCGAATTCTACATCTCAATTATCCAAACTCGTTAAAAATTTCCAATTGTAAATAAAGTTTCTATTTTGGGTTTTAATTTCTCTCTCGATAGAGTAAAAGTTGTACCTTTTTCTAGCGGAGTTGTAGACGAAAAACTGCAATGGCTTCGTACAGGCCATTTCATCCACCGCAACAGTCAACATTCGCTCCTCTATCCCCAACGTCGCCGAATCAAAGTCTTCTTCAGTCTTCAGCATCACAGCCAACACATGGCAATTAGTAACCTAAAAACTGGGGCCCTTATAGCGGCAAAGAGGGTTCGGCATACAATCAGAACTATGCCCAGATGAATCTGAGCTCGAATTATCAAAATGTAGGCTACTGATCATCATCTTGGGGAGGGATGAATGGAGAAAGGCGAGAGGCGTGAAAGAGAATAGGGTTTAAGTTATTTTGGGTTTCTACTATTTATTTTATTTGGGAAATTTTTTTGAATGCTTTCGCAACGTTTATTAATTATTACGAAAAATAGAACCTTTTGCAACACTCAATAAATGTTGCGAAAATGTTTTTTTTGCAACGTTTACCGGACGTTATAAAATGTTCACTTTTCGCAACTTTTATCAAATGTTACGAAAAATAGAACTTTTCACAACATCCAATAAACGTTGCAATGTCTGGTGAACGTTGCAAAAAGTTCACTTTTTACAACATCTGATGAACGTTGCAAAAAAATGGAACTTTTCGCAACACTCAATAAACATTGCGAAATCCGACATTAACAATATCTATTTTAAAAATGTTGCCAAAACTCAATTATTTTAATCAATGGCAATATTCACTTATTTAAAATGTTGCGGTAGACCCCTTTAACAATGCTTAACTATCGAATGTTGCCTTTTATGTATTGCAAATGACCTTTTTGGTGTAGTGAAAGTTTAATATCGTAACTACAATTATTCCTAAAATATAATTTTAACAAGACAAGCTAAAAGTCTTATTAATGATATCTTGGCAGTCAGTAAATCTCAAAATTTGAAATTTTCAAACCATCCCAAAAGCCATATACCACAAAGTTGATACCTTATTTTAACCTGAAAATGCATGAATTTTGCCATGCCGGTTATTATCAATTTATTTAGTATGACTATTAATATTATTTATATAAATCTATAAAGAATTTAATATGCACGAAGCATATAGTTCTAATGACATTATGGTGACTCGGTGAGGAAAAGTAAAATACGTGTTGTACTCCTTTTTTGTTGAGATTTTGTTCCATTGAATTTTCTTTATAAGGTATTTATGGGACAATTTTGTTAGCGTATTTAAAAAAAATAATGTACTATTTTTTTCTTTATTAGATTTTCCCTACAACCTTTTTTTTCTATCTACTTATAGAAAGATGAATAAAATTTAATGTAGTTGCAATAGTGTTCGGGATTTCTACTGTAGCTAAATAGTTATCTCACTGTAGATATCAGTCATACCCATTTTTTCATACTCAAAAGGACGGAGAAGCCATTTCCCCACGCAAACCCAGACACAAGCTTTTTTCATCATCATCATCATTTTCTTCTCTCACTTCTTCTTCAATTCTTCTTTCGTTTTTTTTTTTGTGATTAATTTCTTCGTGCAAAATTCTCGTGAATAGAGAGGTAAATCCTAGCATGCCATTTTTCTCAGATTATGATTTTGTTTATTCAAGATTCTACGTGCAAAATTTTTTATTTTGAGTGAATAGAGAGGTATATCCTCGATTTTATCTGATAATTATAATTTTATTTATTCTATTCACAATTTTGGATTTTTATGTGAATAGAGAGGTATATTCTCGGTTTAATGTAAATTAAAATGCTTATTAACTTGTTAATTCATTTATGTCTCTTGTATATCTCATGCATTAGCAATCTTGGCAAAAATCCTGAAGTATGACTTCTTGTAGCAATCTTGGTGTGGAGTCCCTGTACAGACTGTGCGGGAATTTTTTGGGTTTTAATACTGAATAATTTTGAAGGTATGAGCTTATCTTATCTTAATCCCTAAATTTATGTGTTAGATGTTTGGGTTTTCGTCATTTCATTAATTTTGGGTATATGAGTTTTGTTTGTTGATGATTGTTCCAATTGGGTGTATGGGTTTTGTTTGTTGATGATTGTTCCGATGATGCCGTGAATAGACTTTTGATATGTGCTGTAGAAAAGAAGTCTTGAATTTTAATTTTTTTTAGAGTCAACTTGGGAAAAAATCTACCTTTTTATTTATTTTTCAACTTTTTTTTTAGGACTCTTGATATGGGTTTATTCATCTTTTATGCATATTAAGAATGTGTGTATTTTCAGTTTGTATAGGTCTTTTTATATTGAATTTTTGGCCGTAAGATCAACAGAAAATAGAGAGGAAAAAAAAAGGGGGGAAATATAGATTAATTTTTTAGGCTATGGTTTGGCACCTAAAGCAGGAAAATGTAAGACTAAAGAAATTAGCAAGAAATCGATGAATGATTAGGTTAAGTATATAAGTTTGGTGAAAATGATTGAATTGCTCCAAGTATAAGGGGTTTTGTTATTTTAGTTAATAGTTGCAAATGGTTTCTGTTAAGTTTTTAGCTATAGGTTTAAGCACAGCATAATAAGGTGATTAGGCAGACCATTTGAATCTCTATCTATGCCTATAGAATTCTTGTTGCTAAACTTTTTGGTAGTAATTAATTGAAAATGAGCCAACAGCACAATATGATTATATGTTGCATGTTTTTTCTCAATGTTGATGGCTGTACATTTCATTTTTTAGGAAGTTATTTTCACTTTTCATCCCTTGTTTATATAAATAAATATTCTCATTTTTGCTGAATTTTGGTGATATTACTTCTCTTAATCATTTTGAGCATGCAAACACATAGAACTCGTGAAGTATGGCTTCTCGTAGTAATCTTGGTGCGGAATCTCCCCGCATGGAATTGGTGTGCTGTGGGAGGACTCCGCGGGAATTGTACGGGGACTTCCCCGTAGAGGTGTAAGCGGTCCGATTTTATCGATTTTTGACAAAATTTCAAACCAAACCGTTTAAAACGGTTTGAGAAAAACCAAAACCTAAACCAAACAATTTTGAACGATTTGAAAAAAACTCAAACCTAAATCTAATGATTTGGTCCGATTTTAAACTTAAAGGCCATATTTTTTTTGCCCGTCTACTTTTATGTCATTAATTCATTAAATTTAATATATATTTATATCTCACTAGTAATAAATCTAAAACAAACTAAGTCCATGTTTGAACCAAATTTTTGGAACAAAAAGATGAAAATTTGGATTGTTATTCTACAAGTCCAACCGTCTTTGTTGACCTGCTATTTCATGTGTGGGATCCAACCTCCTCTCCAATAGTCAATTTTCTCATTATGATGACATGTAAAATATGGCTCAAATAGAGGCTAAATATATCTACTATAAATTTAAATATTAACTAAATCAAAGAGAAATCACAATAAACTAAAACATAGTTTTTTTTTCCATTTTTGTTCACCTTTTTTAGGTTAATGACAATACAATAATGTTACAATACAAGTCTACTAAATTAGATATAAGTTTCAAAAAACATAATGATATCCAACAAGACCTCGTGATCATCATATCTGAAAAAAAGATATTGATTAAACAAAGGGAATAACCAACTACAATAATAAAGCAATTGTTTATAATATCTAAACATAACAATTACACAAGTTTACGTTTGTATGATATTACGAAACACATTTAGTTTCAAATTCTTACCTTAGTTTGCTTCAAAAAATTATTGATCTGAAACTTTATTTGTAGCAATTATTATCACTGAAGGTCTAGGATCTCTTTGTCTCTGATTTGGTATAATGAATTTCAATTCGACTTTGAAGAGGCGTGAAAAATCTGAAAAGAAGTGTGTGGTGCTGGTGGCTCAAAACTGTATTGGGTGTCAATTGGAGTTCATCTAAATTTTGAAGAGGAAAAAGGCTTTTGATAAATTATATTAGTCTTAAAATTATTAAATATATATTAGGATTATTGGATGATGATGATGATGATGATCATAATAATAATAATATATCTATATTAGAAAATTAAGAATTGACAAAAATACCCACAAATGACAAAACTATTGAATTTTATATATTTGGATGAATTTTCAAAAAATTTCATTTTTTTATTTTTATATATTTTTTCGCCGGTCCGATTTGGTTTTAAACCGCAATTAAAATTCTCAAACCTAAACCAAACCATTTTGACCGGTTTGGTTTGGGTCAAAACCATTTCGTTGACCGAATCCACGTGGCACCAAACTGACGGTTTCTAAATGTGGTTTTGGTTCGATTTTTCGATTTTGCGATTTTTGCTTACAGCCCTACTTCCCCGCACGAAATTGGTGCAGACTCCGACGATTGCGTGTGGGACTCCAATAAAATTATAAATTATCGGGACTCCCATAAAATTATAAATTATCTTTTACTTATATTCCCACAATTTTAAATCTAATTTTTACTAATTGTCAGAGAAAATTCATGCTAAAAAATTTAATTTAAACTTCAAAAGCATGTTAGGATTATGACAAGAAAACTAAAACCTCTACATCACACTAATAAAGATATATTAAATACAATAATCGTACAACGCACATGACGTCGACTAGTAAGTAATACAAAATGTCTATTATTCATTGATTTACTTTAATCTTGTTATTGGGTTGTTCGTGATCTTGTTAATTACTTAAAGTACAACAAGTTGTATTCATTAAATCTCAATTCCTGCATTATTGGTCAATCGGTCTCAACATGAGACTACATCTTATGGGACGAATATTCATGTCTTGATCATCGAGGCTGTTAGTTCAAAAGAATGTTTCGACCATTGAGGCTCCCCTAAGCAAAGAAATACGAACCCGTTACTTGGTTGAAAACATGATTGGAGGCATCGATCAGAAATGGGATTAAGAGCATCGGAAGGCATCGGACATGGATATAAAACCTTAGTACAAGTTCTGATAAAATCAGCTTGAAAGTAAATGTATTAAGCTTTTGAGTGCAAATAATGAAATTCTGTACATGTATCACAAAAGCATATTTATTTAAAAGTTTCGAGAATAAGATTTATTCATTTCTTCCAATATAATGATGAAGAATGTTATCTTACGAAATGAGTAAATTGTTCTCATAATTAGCCTGTAAATAGACCATTACACTATGAAAAATGATTTAAAAAAAATTCTAATAAAAAACCAAGAGACTGAAAGAACTTTGGTCCTAAAAAAGTCTCGTATTGAAATAATAACTAGGGTCAGACCTCTAGAAATTGAAAGTATATCTATGATCAAAAATGAATTTCAAACTGAAAGAATGTCAAAATCTCAAACTCTCTCTCGAACAAAATTGGCTTTTAAACACACGGAAATCTCCAAAAAGATGGAAAACCTTGTCGAAATCTATAGTTGGCTTTTAAAAATATTATATATTTTTCTAGATCAATTGTGGTTTGAAAATATTGACACAGAAAATATAAATGACTCGAAATAATGATTTTCATTTATTAAAATTAGGGGAGTTGTTGTTCTCCTTTTTTCCCCTTAAGTTTTATCCCATTAAATTTTCGTGACAAGGTTTTAACGGATGACATTTGATTATTTTCTATAATAAGTTGTATTATTTTTCTTTCGTTTCAATGGGGATTGTGAATGACAATTGCATTGCTGCAGCCATGGGTATAACGTTTATTTTTTTTTTTTAATTTTTTGGTTCTGAATAATGTACACAAGGATTTTCGTTATCTCTATTATTTTCTCTTTAGTTTATAACAAAATTAAGCATATGTTAAAGTTACTATGCCATCGTAATTTAATTAAAGTATTAATTTTGGTAGATTTTATACAATATTTAAGAAATATTTAATGCTTAATTAATAAAATGAGGTAATTATCTTGCCACCACAATTTTTATTTGTTACATCACATTTTATTTGTAATTAAGCTTCTCAATCTTTGCTCATTGTAGCAATTTTTTCTAAATTTTTTTTGTCAAATTTTTATCTTCATCATTTTATTAATTAGTATGTCTCGTCCTTTATAATAATTTATATCAAAATATTTTGTTTTCATGCTTCAAAACGAGGACAAAATATTTTTTCGTACTTTTATTTATTTATTAAAAATATGATGAGAAAATAAGTTTTTTTTATACCATTTCAATGATTTTTTTGGATATAAAATTGTTATGAAATACAAAAAATAAAAAGCTTAACAATAAGAATGACATAAAAATCGATAGGGATATAAGTGCTATAATGAGTAAAGATTAAGAATTTAAGTACAATTAAAATATGGTACAAGAAATAAAAATTGTGTTGTGAATATAATTACCCATAAAATAAGTATGTACTTTGTACAAAATTTACTTTTATGGATATGCAACAAACGACAAAGATTCAATTTAATTCAGATAATATTTTTGGTGTTGATAACCGAGGGTCAATTTCATTTTAAATGACAAATATTTTAAGAAAGCTTTACTCACAGCGAGCATGACAAGCAAGCTCTAACGAAAAGCATTTTTAGCCTCCAAGAAGTATTTTTTAAATTCGAAAAAACCTCCCCTAAGTATACCCTCGCCAAATATACATGCATCGTGTATGCATCTCCAAGAAGTATTTTTTAAATTCCAAAAAACCTCCCCCAGTCTTTCGAACACCATGCATCGCGTATGCGTCTCCAAGAAGTATTTTTTAAATTCCAAAAAACCTCCCCCAGTCTTTCGAACACCATGCATCGCGTATGCGTCTCCAAGAAGTATTTTTTAAATTCCAAAAAACCTCCCCCAGTCTTTCGAACACCATGCATCGCGTATGCGTCTCCAAGAAGTATTTTTTAAATTCCAAAAAACCTCCCCCAAATATACTCTGCCCTGAATATACAATTGTCTTTCGGACAACATGCATTGTTTATGCGTCTCTTAGCCATCCCATCTATAAGTTTCTAAATCGTGTGGCCCAACCTGTATATATATTTTCTAAAATAATACCATCCAACATCATTAGTACTTAGCACTAGTTTAGGTACGGTTGTAATTCACCTAGAATTGTCCAGTTAATTAAATGTTGAAAATTAGAAAACAATATTCTATACCATTGATAGGAATAAAATTGCTTAAAGAAAAATAAACGCATAAGAATGCGCAAGATTTATAGAGCTTCGCTTTAATGTTGAGCTGCATCATGTTTCACGACTCTAGTAATTCACTATGATAGAGGAAATTTGCCTACCTTCACTACCCTCTCAGTCCACATACTACTCCGATAATAATTAGACTTTACAACTTAAATTAATATGCATTGCTCATCATACAATTGTAGTTAGATTCCCACTACCCACCTACAATAATACCAGATAGGATTACTTTTTTCCTATCTAGCATGTAATGGGCTTGAAACAGGAAGCTACAAGGTAAAGGAGAATATGTACTTAATAATCCCCATTGTATGATAATGATTAACTAATCTATGATTAACAAATTATTTATACACTATCAATTAATTATCAATAATTTACATTCTTAAGAAAGTGTTAATCCTAATAAGAGTGCACTTTTACCATACTGCGTCCTTTGGCTTAGGAAAAAAGTTGCAAAAGTGCATTTTTCATGTGCTCACTATCATATAATGGACATTGAAGTTTTAATTATATATTGTCACTTGAATGAACTTTTATAAACCATCATCCTCTCCATCCATTCACTTTGACCACTCTAAATTTAATCAAGGCTTATTTGCTATAAGGTTCTGAATATTATAAATACGAAATATTTACTCGGTGAAATTAGATAGATGATAAGATTTTTTGTTATAATTACAAATTTTATTCAGAACTTGTTTGGTACAGCTAAAAAATCAATTAAAATAAAAATTTTGACTGTTATTTCACTATTACAGCTGTTATTTTTGAATTCTTCTCTCACGAGTATGACCTACTTTATTTTTAAAGATCAAAAAATCAATTATCAAAATCTCTACCAAAGAAGCACTCAATTTTTTGAAGTTGTTTGATAGAAGAGCTAAAGATTTTGTTCTCCAATTTCTCTGAGTTCAATTTATGACTTCATGAAATAGTTTGTTTCTCATAAGAGATACATAAATAATGCATACAATTGTGATTAATTTGCTTGCTCAACCGTTCATTAATAATTATTAAGATTGATTTAACCGGCAGCCATATATTATGTCACATGCAAGACAAAATGACAAATGACACTATTATATCAATTAATGAGTTTGCATATTGACTAGATAAAGTCATAAAGAGATAACTGCATTGTAAACATTTATTTATTATGCGATGATTGGAGTAGAATAATGTATGATTAAAATACGGTTTTCGATTCTATGTCGAGATTCTTTAAAACTCTTTTTTAATAATACATTTCTTCAACAAAATAATTTTACAAGTGGACACATAACTTTTTTCTACTTATAATCATACACTCTTTAAAAGAATTACTTTTCACAAAATATATTTTAAAATATGTACATCAAACGCACCTTAAATCTCTTCTTAGGTGAAGAAATTCAATTTTCAAAGATTTTGCTTATGAGCATTGTGGTATAAGCTTATCTCACTGTAGCGTAATAAGATAAGTACTTTCTCGAAAGGAAAGAAAAAAGAAATTATTCGAATCCTATCAAAAAGACATCATTTCTTTTATCTTAAAAAAAAAAAAATATTCAAAGAAAATAATCACCCCCACGAAAGAAGCTTACCAATGAAAATGCACCACACAGCATTATAAAATCCAACCCACTATTGTGTTTCTTTATAGAGAAATCTCTCAGGTCTTGCTTTTTGTGTTGGAATGTTCCCATTGAGTCAAAGAGAGATGACATTAATGTACAATTTAATAAAAGCATCTTTGATAGTAGTATATAATTGAGTGTTAATTGATATTTTCAATGTTTTGAAAATCGATTGGGGAATCGGTTCGGAAAGTTCACAGGTCAAGAGTCAAAGCGTTCAACTAGGACCGAATCGGATGCAATAACAAATTTTTTTCCTACTACTCATTCAACGTAAATACAAATTCATTTTGACTAATTTAAAATGAAATCGTTTGAGCTTATTTGAAAATGATGTATAACATTATTATGTAAATAATGAAGTGATTTTTAAGTTAAATTTGAAAATTGAGCTCAAAATCAAAGTAAAATTGAAGTTTAAAATGCAAACATGGAAAATAGGTTATATGGGCAAATGAAAAGGAATCCCACATTGGTTGTTGATAGAAATTGACATGCACACATTGAATATATGTACTCTGGGCATGAGAAAGAATCCCACATCTGACGTTTGTAAACATTTTGAAGAAATTATGTCTATAAATATGCTTGCAATCCAACTCTTCCGATGGGTGATTCACTTCACTGCACGGCCCAATGGTGAAGTTAAAAATTTTTAATTCGAAAACTATGACTAATTCATGGGTTAGTGTTAAATTGGCTGGTTTAACAGTTTTTTTAAATGTTTTTATCTATTCGGTTATTTTAACATATAATTGACCTGATTTTAGAGCTTGTTTGGGAGTGATTATGAGAATTGATTTTTTGATCGTTAAGAGAAAAGTGAGGTTTATCTGTGAGACAAGAAGTCAAATATAACGGTTGGAATAGTGAAATAACGGTCAAAAAATTAATTTTTTAGATAAAAAAATCACTCCCAAACAAGCTGTTAGACTCGGTTCTGAATTTTACTGATTGGGTTGGGTCGGTTTTAATAACATTGGAAAATTATTTTTATATCCTTATTTGTATCTCGATAAATCTAAATTCACTTTTTATTTCATTTGAGAGGTTTACGGTCACTCGAAGATCTAAATATTTATTTTACGCTACAATTGAAGATGTTATAATAGATTTCTCACTCTACATCTTACTTGTGTTAACTTGCTTGAAAAGGGAAGTCAATGACCAAGTCGATGGAACAATATGAATGGAATGAGTAACAATGTTATATGAATTCAAATCATACTAACAAATATGCTTAAAGTCCTCCTTATGGTTTGTAGGACAAAGTCGGACACTTGAGTCATAGAAAAAAATAAAAATAGAAAAAAAAATGCTTAAAGTAAAATAGAAAAAAAAAAAAAAAAGCTTAGTCTTCAAGTATAAAATATGTAAAGGAACGCTAGGAATGGAATGAGTAACAATGTTATATGACTTCATATCATACTAACAAATATGATTAAAGTGAAGTATGCAAGCAGTGGGGGGAACTTGTGATTCAATTGAGGCATAACCCGCGATTTATTCCCTTCAAGGTTCTAGGGACAAGGATCTTATGGGTCTAGGATTTAGTCTAGTGTAAGTTGGGATACTTGAATATCAAAAAAAAAAAAATGATTAAAGTCTTGGTGCTTGTTTGATGCTAATTTTGCAAATGAATTTTTTGACCGTTAACTTGAAAGGTGAGTCTCATTTGTGACAGCTGATTGCGTTCAGTAATGGCATTTAAGTATAAAATATGGTTATTCTATTAGTTGTCCATATAATTTTGGATAGATATATAAAGATTTTCTTTCCTGTGCAAACCAACTAGTATCAATATGATTTCAAGCTCGAGTACCTCAAGCAAATTTCTAGTCTCATAAATTTAATTGTGTATTATCAGTTACTCTTGCGCATTACGTCTTTTCTTTTTATTGGTGGAGTCCGAATTTGCTTAAGTATAAAATGAATTGTGCTTCACTTTTCCAATCATCAAGAGGAATTGAAAATAGTGTTTCATATTTTCATTCAGTATAGCCGAATCTCAATCTTTTAGCCGGCCAGTTTACTTGAATGTTAGCTTTTATCATGCGAATTTTGGTGAAAATTGTAGATTTTTATACAGCACGTCAAATGTACAATATAAAAGTTATTCCATCCCCTTCGCAATTATTGATAGAGAAACCTAAGCACTAACCTCAAATTCAATAATACAATGCGAATAATTTTGATATCGTCATCCCATTTTGATATCGTCATCCCACTTTTTCTTTTGCAAAATAAAAAAAAGGTGACAAATCTTTTGTTGGGCCAGCCCACTACCCACGCTCCCTATAAATGCATAATTCGTCCTCTCATTTTCATTTCTGATTCGTATAACATCCAGAGTGCGAACAATCAATACGAAACAAAAACAGAGCTGTAGTAATGTGTCTCTATCTCTCTCTCTGAATTGCTTAGACAACCGTGTATATGATTCATGTATAGATCTTTCACTTGAGTTCTTGCGAGTTAGATAATTGTAAACTTGTTGAAGGGTGATAGATTATAGAGAAGATGAGGACCGTGAGGGCCATTAATTCCTTAGAGTTCCCAAATCTCTCTGGATTCTTGGTTGTGGAAGCTTATCCCAAAAGGTTTTCTTCCAAAATCCCCTCTGATTTGTTTCTGTTCCTGGGACTTGGCTTCATAGATTGGTAGCATTCATTCCACTCGTACTATATATTGCTATCGATATAGATTAAGAAATATTCAGATTCTGTTACAGATAAAGAAAAATAAAGATACATTTATGTATCTTTCCCTCAGGATTTTGTATTACAAATACTGGAATTTATGAATCTGATTCAAAAAGATTCTTGGGTTACGTTTAGATGTAGTATTTGTCTAGCTTTCTCTTGTTCTTCTTGATTTAGCTTAATTTTCTTGTTATTGTTCTTGATTTGGGAAGGGTTTATCCATTTGTTATCTCTTTGACCTAGGACCTTTAGGTAGTATAGTTGTGGGAAAATTAAGGTTATGATGAATAAATTTAGGGGTTCTGATGGAGGTTAGGATTTGTAGCTGAGGTTAACATGTTGGAGGCGTTTATAAGGATGGATGGTTTGTTAAAATGGTTTTTGAGATAAAATTTATAGGCCTGCTATCAGCAATTGTCTTGGAAAAACCGGTCTCCAGTGCAATCTGAAAAGGAACAAATTTCCAAGACCCCCCGGATTAGTTTGTCAGACGAAAGACACTCGTGTCACAACTTTGTCAATGGAGAATCATCAACCTTCAACCCTCTTGTCAATGGATTTAAGTGCCTCAGCATGTGAGGAACTAGATCTCAAGATGAATCGCCAAGCTGTTTTGACTCGTCCACCAGATATCAATTTACCCCCTCTAGCCGAGCAAACACCCCCTCCACGATCTTGGAACCCTGAAAAATGCGATATTCTTGATTCCAGACTAGGTTCTCAGATTTATGAGACTGAAAGTTTTCTAAGTGTGCCCAAGGTTGGGAAGAAATGTGGGAATAGAATCGACAGCGTCTGGGGTGCATGGTTCTTCTTCAACTTCTACTTTAAGCCAGTACTGAAGGAGAAATCGAAGGCGAAGATCATACTTGACGGTAATGGAATTTCTGGCTTTGATAAATCTAACCTTGAAGTCGAAGTTTTTTTGGTTCAACATGATATGGAGAATATCTACATGTGGGTTTTCAAGGAAAAGCCCAAGAATGCTCTGGGTAAGATGCAGCTGCGGAGTTATATGAATGGGCATTCTCGTGAAGGGGATCAACCCTTTCCATTTAGTGTTCATAAAGGTTTTGTTCGATCCCATAGGATGCAACGTAAGCATTACAGAGGACTGTCTAACCCTCAATGTATTCATGGCGTTGAGGTTGTTCCTTCGCCCAATCTCACTGGTCTTGATGAAGATGATCGCAGAAGATGGGCAGAACTCACAGGAAGGGACCCAAAGTTCACCATCCCACCTGAAGCAAGCGACTACAGTTCGTGGAGAAATCTGTCAACAACTGAGTTTGAACTCGAGAGGCCACCTCCTCCAATAAAGAGTAATCCACACTCCCACTCAAAGAAGTTGCTTAATGGATCTGCACTACATCTATCAACTCAGCCAGCCAAGCATAGTAATGGGGATGTGATTGATCTATCACCCGTTGGTAGCAAGAGAAAGAAGGATTTCGTCTCACTTGGAAACGAAGATGATTGTTATTTGGCAAAAAGTCCACCTTCAGATCAAATCTCAGATATGGAAATTCGTTGTAACAAACCACACTGGCTGAAGGAATTTAGTGGGGTGCTTGGGAATGTTTATGGACCAGTTACAGCTGCCAAAACAATCTATGAAGATAAAGAAGGTTTTCTGATTGTAATCAGCTTGCCGTTCGTAGATCTTCAGAGAGTTAAAGTTTCATGGAGGAACACACTCACTCATGGAATCATCAAGGTGTCTTGTACCAGTATGTCCCGCACACCGTTTATCAAGAGACACAACAGGACTTTCAAGCTTACAGATTCATCTTCAGAGCACTGCCCTCTTGGAGAATTTGTTAGAGAAATCTCACTTTCAACCCGAATTCCGGAAGATGCTAATATAGAAGCATACTATGATGGGCCACAAACGATACTCGAGATTTTGGTGCCAAAACTCCACGAGGGACCAGAAGAACATGAAGTCCGTGTTTGCCTTCGTCCCAACCACGGGAGCAACAATCTTACCTTGAACTAGGACTTCTTGGTTGTGGATATTGCTTCATTGTTCTCTAACATTATGTCATACAATGTTGTGATTGATGAAAGAGAATATGCAACTGATATTAGTTGTGTTATGTTTTTGAGCACTGATATGCATGGAAAAGAAACAATCATATGCATTAACAATTATGTAGTACTTTGTTACCGGTGATTAGGTTTGTAATATATGAATCTTCTATATTGTATCATTGTACGGTTCAATGTCGATTTTAAAAGCTTGCATTCCTGAAAATAGTTGTCCAACTCCCCTAAGATCAGAGTGCCTTAAGACATCAAGGACCTCTTTGTCTGGTTTTAGCATATGCTTCCTTTTTTGGCTATGTAACACTAATCTTGCCAGCTATTTCGATTTCAAGAGGGTGCCTCTAGAAATGCAGACATAGGTGGTGTGTGGTTGTCATTAGTAATGGCAATTTACCCCACTCCACCCCGCCCCGGTGCTGCCCTGCCCCAAATGGGGGAAAAAACCTGCCCGTGAATTTATTTATTTATTTATTATTATTATTTTTTATGTTAAAAGGTTAGGGTTCAACTTCTTCAAATAGAAGGATGTGATTTATTTTTTAGTATCCTCAATTGTACAAATTTTATCGAACTTAACTAATTTATATATATCATTATGCTACTTTGTCAAATTGATATTATATTGATAAAAATAAATATAAAAAGATATAACATGTTCAACTGAACAAATTTGAAAATCTATATATTGTAATAAATTAAAGTGTGTGGGGTTACAATTTTTGTGATAATATCAAAGGAAAAAAAACAAAAAATCTTGTTCATCCTAATAATCAATGTTGTGTACCAATAGCGACCATTATATTTAAGATTTGTAGTGTTTATTTTGAATATTAACTTTGTCAGTTTGAATGTGATATGCATTTTATTGAACTTGATATTTAAAAAAAAAAGGGACGGGGCGGGAGAAACAGTCCTCGAACCCGCCTCGTTGCCATCACTAGTTGTCATAAGCTCACGCCATAAGGTTTTGGGTTATGGAATTTAAATAATGTGATAAAAGTGTATTAAATATGCAAAACAAGATATAATATTATGGAATTTAAATAATGTGATAAAAGTGTATTAAATATGCAAAACAAGATATAATACATTTAAAATTTTGATAAACTTCACAATTCACCTGACGAATTATAAAACCTCACAAAAATACCTAAAGTTCATAAACTAGCCAGCCACAACCCATATTTACTTATTTATAATTTTCATATATAAATATTATTTTTATTTAAATGTTACTTATTTACTCGAAGCCAAACATTCCCTCAGTACTGGGTGCATAATCACTATCAATTAGCAAGTCTGCCACTCAATGATAGATAGAGAGATGGTAGACTCCCATTGCTATTGCTACTTAAATCCTCAATAAGTTTACCACGAAATTCACAAAATGCCAAGTAGTTCATTGCACATTCCAATCGATGCCAAATGGCAGTTGCAATAATAGCGTTGCAAATGACATCATCAAACTCGAAGCCAAGCGCAAGGATAGTTGAGTTCTCCTGAAATCCTTGCTAGGTTTCTCTCTAGTAAGTTCTTTATCAACTTTCCCTAATCAAAGCATTTTGTAGTTCGAATGTGATAGTACGACTCAGTAAATATGCGTGATCAAAATAAATGATTATTTCTTATACTGTTAATTGAATTGATTGTGTTAATATAACTAGAATCCAAAGTATGCTACGCCATTGCTAATTGTTATCATAGTGTGAAATCGGAAAAATGCATTGCTGGTAAACTAGATAGAAGAGATTAGTAATGCGCCTGATGATTTAATGAAGAAAAAATAGAGGATATTCTATTTGCAATTGAAGGTGATTATCATCAATCCATTTTTCTCAAATAATCCTACTAGGTGTACAGTTAAGAGTTTATAAAGCCTCTATCGACATCTCACAATGGGGTAGACGGGTTAATTTTTGGTCATTTTTTATTCAGGTGTGATCTACGTTCTGCGTTTTATTTGATTGGAATCTGTGTACACGAGTAAAAGTTCTTCCTCAAATGATCATGAGCAATTTATTTATTTTTATAATACTTTGGATGTAAAGCTGCAAAATTCAAACCAAATAATTAATTAACATTTGGTCCTTACCGCTTCACGAAATCTTTCAAACGCACACCGTGGTTTCTCCCTCCAACGGTCCGGGCCCACGTAACACAAGAAAACCATAATCCTCATTATTAAACCAACACGTGTTTTCTAGCGTTCGATTCATTCCTCATCGACGGATCATATTCGCCCAGTTGAAAAAACACGGATCATCATTAGCAACCGTCGATAAACGATATAAAACAACGAATACGATTTTTTCCGTCCAATAACGCTCCCTATAAGAACCCACCCCAAATTCCAAATCCATATCATTAATCAATCATAATTCAGAAGTTGCACATATCTCAGTTAACAGAAGGCGACAATGTCGGGTCGGGGCAAGGGCGGCAAGGGTTTGGGAAAGGGTGGCGCCAAGCGCCACCGCAAGGTGCTAAGAGACAATATCCAAGGTATCACTAAGCCGGCGATTCGGCGGTTGGCTCGTCGTGGCGGCGTTAAGCGCATCAGTGGCCTCATCTACGAGGAGACTCGTGGCGTCCTTAAGATCTTCTTGGAAAATGTAATCCGTGATGCCGTAACATACACAGAGCATGCTCGCCGTAAAACTGTCACTGCCATGGATGTTGTTTATGCTCTTAAGAGGCAAGGCCGCACGCTCTATGGTTTTGGAGGCTGATTTCTACGTGGCTTCTGGTGTAAATGAGTTGTTTCATTTTGTTCAGGGTATTTACCTAGTCTTGAATCTGTTCTTATGTCTCAATGTATGACTATCTTTCTACAATTGTTCTTTCTTTTATTGGCTAAATGAAATTTTCTTTTCTATTTTAGTTTTAATACATTTGAACAATTCTGAGTTATTGACGTTTTGATTAACTTTCATTTTCTCTATGTGCTTTGGAGTAGTAGTGTAAAATTGAAGTTGCCCTCTGCTACTTAATGATTTGGCCTATTAAAAAGAATTTGTCAATGAATTCAAGAAAAACTCCTGAAGGTTGTTTCTTCCCTGATTCATCTTCCAAAACAGCAATCATGCTAGCAACCATGCCTATCTTCAAACAGAACGGGAGATTCTCTGTACGAACGGAATTCTTCTCTTCTCTCCACCAATTAACCATTACTGACGATGATCCTGAATAAGTTAGTTATGACCTTTGTAATGGTTTGGGATTTGTTCTTGGGCGCAACACCGAGAATAATGATCAGAACGCAAATCGCGATGGTTGAACAAACATTCTAACAAAAGGGGAATGAATTAATTCACCAGTAGATAAGATCTCCCCAATCATTCTTACGGGAAACTCCCAGGTATGTTTTGTTGCCATTTAAATTGCTTTTCATCTCATCTGAGAACCTCTGTGATTATGCAAGTTCTTTTTTATTAGACCAGATTCCATTTGATTTTTGTTTGTTATAGAGACGAATTGAGGATTACGAAAATTGAGAAATTAGAGACAAGAATGAGAGCCAAAGATCTGATGATTAAAGAATGTTGTGGCATAAGTTCACCTTGGCTCGCGAAAAGTTAAAAGCTAAGTCGCAACTTATTGCGAAAGGGTTCCAAAAACATAGCGAACTCTCTTTTGGTTGCGACCAGCAGCTCGCACCATGAGCCTGGACAAAGTGCAGCCCAGCTGTGATTCCTCTATCGCAACTTAGCTAGCTGAGGGTTGCTACATATACACCGAGCCTATAGCCCCTTCACATGGGGGCGATGCCTTCGTATTAGTTGGTATAAAGCCCCTTGTACATACACTCATTTCACATGAGGGGAAGGGTTCACATCCACTTAATGTGTGGGCTCCACTCTCAAATGGAAGGACGATACATTGAGCTGTAGGGCTTAGTATATATGTAGTAGCTTTGATTTTAATCCCTACCAAATGCTTTTTGAATTGTCAAGAAATATGACTAGCATCTCCTGTTATCAGGAAGAGAACTCAGAAGTAGGAGGGCTTCTATTTTATTCCCGAGCGACATCTCTACAAATAACAATCGGTTCATCAGACTCTAGAATTCATTGGTATACTAAGCAACTAAAGTTCCACTCTTCAACTTTAGATTTACCAAACGCCTTATCAACAAGGCTTTGCTACGAATAGTCTTAGTTTAGTACATGTCCTTCAGATTCTTTCAGACATGCGTCTCTTCTATACCACATGGTGAAAGATGCTATGAACAATCTATTATCGGATTTGATCGATAGTTTTCCTATTTATCTTCTTCGAAATGTGTAATTGGTGGAAGTGACCTTGATCATAGTTCTAGATGAAGATTCCTTAATTGATATCTTGACTTGATGACTTGATCAAAATCGGAGTTGTATCAAAAACTACAGGGGCAAATTGATATTTGTGGCTCTAATATTACATGTGATTCTCTAATCATGAAAGACGAGATTTAAGAGAGAGAAAATATTCTATTTCTTGCTTGAATAGAATTTAGGGTGTTTTTGATTTCTAGTATTTTTCATGAAAAATATGTTTTTTCCATCCAAAATTTCACTTTTGTGCTTTTTGAATATCATTTTTTTCATGAAAAATATTTTCATAAGAGAGAGAAAATATTCTATTTCTTGCTTGAATAGAATTTAGGGTGTTTTTGATTTCTAGTATTTTTCATGAAAAATATGTTTTTTCCATCCAAAATTTCACTTTTGTGCTTTTTGAATATCATTTTTTTCATGAAAAATATTTTCATACTTTTGGTTACATGATCATATTTTTCTTAAAATCAAGAAAATCATTTTTTTTAGGGGAAGTAGGATTTTGCTTTCCTGAAAATTCACTCCCTCTCATCCATCCATTCTCTCTCATCTACCACCAATAAAAAATAGACTAGTTGAAAATTAAATTAATCAAATTCATTAAATTAACAATTTTTATACAAATAAATTTTAGACAATTGAATTATCTGGAATTTATTTTATTTCTATGCAAATTCCATGTTTGTAATCAAAAGCACTCAAGATTTTACAAAAACTCTACAAAAAAATCTCAACACATCTTTCTTTTTCTTCCTCTTGGGATGTGTGTGTTCCACAAAATACATCCCCTATTTATAACAAACTTATGTCGTCTAATGCATCAATATTTCAACAAAAAAGGGAAAATGGTTGTGTATACTGGGGAGATTTTTATAAATGGCCTGCCACTATTCATTTTTGATAAAATGTCTATAATACCCTTAATGAAAGGATTTGTCATATTTTGCACAAGATATCCTTAATTTATTGGGATAGTTCCAAAATTCTTCTATTTCTCTCATTTCGAATTTTAATATATAGTTTCATCCTTTGATCTAATAAATTAGCATAATTTGTAATATAATTGTCATGTAATTCACTAAAATTATCATATTACTTAGATGAAATATCCATAGTTTCTAGTTGAGCAAAAATATTTCTTATTTTTCTAATAGTTTTTTTAACATATTATTTAATCCCTTAATTGTATAACATGGCATTATTCAGATAATTCATTGCAAGCTTTATGAATAATAATAACATGTTAGATAAGTTTTTTGCAAACATGAAAAGTAATAATCCCTACGATTCTTTCAAGATATTAGAAGAGTTATTTCTAAATTTAACAAAGACAATAATTTTACCTTGTTTTTGATCTTAAATCTGTATTCTTAGAATCGAGTGACCTTCAGGTTCTGAATCTGCAACCTACTCCCTCAAACGGCCTTTTGCCTCAATGGGAATTCTGCTATTTCAGCTTTTGCCCTCACTGTAACTTTTTTTAGAATTAAGAGTAAGGGTCTTAAGCAAAGAAATTTTTTTCTGTTAAAGTAAGAAAGAAATTATCTTATTCAATCTATCAAGAATCTATCGGATAGGAGGTTTAGAAACTCATATTTTTCTGATATCAAAAGATTGGGATTTTATTTCTATAATGATTTATACAAGATTTCTATTGTATACAAGGAGTTTTCAGAAAAACTGATTTTTAAAGAGAACTTAAGGAAAGAGAATGGTTTCTAACTCGAGATGATTCATTCTCTCCCAAAGACCTCTATTTATACATGACTCAAACTCACTATTATTAATCTATTACATCATTGCATCTATCAGAATTTTGAAAAAAGGCTCTCATACCTCTCTATTCTTTTCTCCCCTGGGTCTACATTTTCACATGTATTCTTTGCCTTTCCATCAAAGGGGCATTTTTTCTCTATTATTGCATTTTCATCTTTGACTCCATATGCAGCTGGCTAGATGCTTTTCTATTATTGCTTTTCCATATTTGGCTTCACATGTAGTTGGCTAGATGCTTTGGTAGTGGTAGGTCCTTTTCCATCCATCAATCTGCATGATTCTTGGATTGTTGTTGGACTTCCACTAATTTGATGGGTATCAAATTTCTGGATGTATTCTTTCAAAATGGTAGATTTTTCTTTTCCATTATTTATAAGGAGTGTCCATCCTTCATATTAGCACAGACATCTAAATTTTTTATCATATAAATTCTTTGCAATGTTGTAAAGAACTTTCATCTCCAAAACTCTTTGAGATTTTATCCATGATTTATTGATTTTAGGCAATGGTTTATTATTTCGGCCAACTTCAATCTTGAAATCTCGGCCAACATATCCAATTGTAATAATATGTTCAGCAGGATAGTATATCCTTCCATCAACTTCGGGACTTATTGAATAAAATTTGATATAAATCGATCTTCGTCGGGCAAAATTTGAAACTTCTGCCCTGAATATATCATCAAAATTTTCAATTTCTTTTAAATCTTTTCCTGGATAGATCAAATTCAGAAATTCATAATCTGCTGCCATCTTGACCATGAAAGGATCTGCATTTTTGGTTATTATTAATCTGAGATAAACATGATCTCCTGATGCAATAAAATAAGATTCATTTTCTTCCAATTTATAAACAGTCTTAGCAAATGATCTATATTCTTCTTCTTCTTATGATAAAGGGGTCATCATCTTCATCAGTTTTGATTCTTATAACTCTTGTATGTTCATCACCATTTTTTATAGTCACCTTCCGGGGACTTGCTATATCTCGTTTGATATTGCTGGGTCCACTGCTGCTTCCTGTCTATGTACCTGTTTGTATTTTTTAGATTGTATCAATTGGCATTTCTTGTTTGATATCTAATGACTCGAATTGTGAAGTAATATCAACAATTCTGTCATTCAATTCTTTGGTATATTTGGAATGAGAATTAGAGATTTCCATCAACAATTTGACATTTTGTTGGATAGATTCTGTCATTTCCTCTAACTGCTCAATTCCAATTTTCATATCTTCAGATTCTTCCATGAGGAATTTCATTCGTCTGTTGACGTCTATTAATGAATTTTTGATATTATCCATCTCCGAATTCAATATTCCTGCTTAAAAAATCTGCAAGATAATTATTTATTCCTTTAATATGAATAATATCAAAATTGTAAAATGATAAATATGCTTGCCATCTGTGTAACCTTCTATATTGAGGTTTCATAGGTAACATTATCATGTAATTATTTTGTTTATAATATTGAAATTGTTGGATAAAATCATTTCCTAATAGTATGTCACATTCTAACTTATTAAAATTATATACTTTATTTATTATAACTTGTTTACTACCAAGTATTATATTAACTTTTTCAGCACTATCAATTATTTGAGTACTTTTTCTAGTCCCTCCTGTTATTTTTATTTTACTATTTTTATTCCATGATTTTACTAAGAAATTTTTAAAAATTGTTATATCACTTCGTGTATCAATTAAGGCACAAGTTGTTATGTTTGTTTCTACTATTGTAACTTGTATATATACTGTCAATGGAAAGCTTATTTGATTATTCATTCACTTCCTATTTTATATAATGTAGTTTGTCCTTTATGAGTTATATATAATCCTTCTATTTTTATACTATAATCTTCTAATCCATTTAAAAAATTCATTCTTAATAATATATGAGGTTCAATATCCATACTTTCATCCAAATAACATGGTATTAAAAGATCAATCTCACATATTTTTATTGGTACTTTAACATTCAATTCTGTGATATATAGTTGTCCATCAAAATTCCTATATTCATATGGTTCTATCTTGTAAGTCATTAATCCTTCATTTTTATTTGCAGCCATATAACATTCACCAGCTCCTGTATCTATCAATATATTTGGTCCTTTTATACACCTTCTACCATTGAAATATTTTCCTTCTATTTTCATATTTCCATGAGGTTTTATTTCTTTTATACCACTAGTTTCTCTCAAATATTCCTTTTTATTTGGTAGTTTAAGACTTTTTGATTTCTTTATCAACATTTCATTATGAAATGTTATTTTATAGTCTTCTTCTTCTTTTAATCTGTTATTTCAGCCTTATTTTTAGTTATATTAAATTCATATTCTTCTGGAATAAGATTTATTTGTTTATTTGGTTCCACTATTTTACTAATATCCTTACATTCCTTATGGATTTCTATGTATGGTTTATTAGAATAAATATTCCCATAATTAGAATTAGTAAATGTGTATAATGCCCTATATTCCATAATCATAATTTGGTCTCCTGGTTCCATTATATCATTTCTATGTAATTTGAAGTGTAATCCTAAAACTTCATTAAAGTTTTTATCTTTCAATGAGACACAATATTTTGGGTAACAAGTAAATATTAACTTTTGATATGCTAAATTTCCTTCTATAGTTCCTAAATGACCATCTTCAAGATTCATAATTCTTCCATCATGTAAACTTACAGTTAATTGTGAATCTATTCCTTCCCTAAATAAGGATTTAAACATTATTTGTATTCTTGCTAAATAAACATATTGGATCTTTTCACTATGCTTTTTACTTATTTTTGATAATAATTTTGATACTGTACTTTTTGTTAAAAGATTTATTTTATGTGATCCTTGAGTGGTTCTAACATCTATAATTTTTTCAATCTTATGGTATTCATTTATTGCTATTCTTTCTCTTCTTCATATTTAATCTAGAATTTTCCATTTTCCTATTTTCAAATCTAAAGATAACTTTTGTATTTTTTTAAATTTATTATTATCAAAAGTTACTTTTAATCCATAACCTTCTATTCCCTCATATTCTTGGGTTTCTATGTTATTATTTCCTATTTCTTCAATTTCTCTATTCAGATTCTGATCCATAATCTTCTGAATCTACTTCACTTATAAATATTTCTTGATTATTATAATTTTCAATATCAAATATTTCACTTAATTCGCTTTCTATTTCAAAATAATCCTTTTGTAATATTCTTACTTTTTTTTTGTGCAATCAGGACTTATATGACCTATTTCTCCACAATTCTAACACTTACATTGTTTTTTTATCTTTCTTATAAGGTTTATTTTTCTGTATGTTATTTTTCCTTTTATAATATTTCCTTTCAGGTTTAATGTATTTTTTCTTAAAATTTCTATATTTTTTAAACTTCCTGTTTTTATATTTTCTTTTATTTCTTTTTTCATAATTACATTCCCATTTTGTAGGTTTTTCCATATTTTCACAACATATTCTAGTTAGTTTTCCTGATTTTTTCAATAATTTTCTTTGTTGACATATATATGCAAGTCTTTCAAACAAGAATTTTATTCTCGATCCTAGTGTTCTAGGTATTCCTATATTTTCTTTAATATATTTTTCAAATTCTATTTTAAAATATATTCCCCATGAACCTGGTAATTTATTATAATACATATCTTGATATACTTCTTGATTCTCATTACTATAAAATTGAGTATAATAGTATTCCTTGAATTCACAAGTATATTCTTTAATTTTACACTTATCACAGATTGTTAGATTAATTAGCTTAACTCTTGCATTATCTTTTTCTTCATAATTTCTTAGCCAATTTTTCCCTAAGAGTTCATCTGCAATATATTCTACTAATCTTTCTATTCCTAATTTATCTGACTTTATTATTTCTGTTTGTACATTTCTTTTTATTAATGATTTTGTATCACTACTAATTGCTTCCAACCAATTTCTAACATTTCCTTCAAAAGATGCAATTAAAAAATCTATCATTCTTTCAGTATTTTCCCATGTATCATCTTTATTATATAAAAAGAATAGTATCATTGAGTCTGCCTAAGTTATTAAGGCTTTCTTAGTATCTATTTTGCAATCTAAATCTAATTTTGTTCCTCCATGGTTAACAGGTTTATCATAATTATTATTTAATTCAAATTTATTACTATATTTATTTCCTTTAGACGGTTGTTTATCTCTTATTTTATCATAAAATTGTCTATATGATTTATTATACATTAGAGCATAGCTTTTATTTGGATCTATTGATTCTTGTTTAGAGGTTTTAACGGGATTATGTCCTCCTCCAGTATTCATTAAGATTTGGTATTCATCATTTATACTTTTTAAACTTAAATGATCAAAATTATCTATAAGTAGATCTAATTCTTCATTCATCTTCTTTGTCTTGATTTTCTTCAATTTTTTGCTTACCTAATATTTTTTCTCTAGATTCCGTTTCTTCTATTATTTTAGGTAATATATTTTTTCTAAACTCATCATCCATGCTTTTTGTTTCTATTATTATATTTTTTCTATCAATATGTTTTTTCCCTATTCTGGTTATCTCTTTTTCTATAAATTTTTTATCTATTCTATTATTCTTTTCTTCATTTTTTTTAATTTTCTGACTTCAAGTTTCAATATATTTATATCATTTCTTGCTTCTTTTATTTCATTCTTTACTTCTTGTACATCATTTATTAATATTCTTATTAAATGTTTTAATTCTTCCATATGTTCACTGATTGACATTTTATCTATTTTTTGATTGACAATAATAAAATACTATACACTCAGCATTTTTACACTCTTTTATCATTTTATCATATTTTTGTTTTATAACTTTAGGATTTGTTATCTCTTTTAATTTTTCATAATACATTGCTTTTTCTTTATACCTTTCTTGTTTTAATTTTAATATTTGTTTTTCTTGAGTTTTAGTTATTTCTCCAGGTATTAATAATTCATCTAAAATTTTATTATTTATTAATCTTATTCTTTCTAACTTCCTTTCTAAAATATTTTTAGTTTTTTCCATTATATTCTTATGATGATTCATATATTTCTCTATGATACAATTCATTTTCAAATATTTCACAAATTATTTCATATGTTCGTCTATCTTTGTTAAATCCTACAATTAATATATGTAATATTTGTTCCTTTATTTCTCTAGGTAAATTCCTGGTTATATATAATTTTACTAATTTTAATTTATTAGGGATGTGGTTGTAAAATATATAACATCCTTTTTTTTCAATACATTGATAATAATTATTTATTTTTAAGATTTCCATGATAAAGTAATTTCAGATTACTATGAAATCTATTTCACTCTGGATTACTTTTAATATATATATATGTTTATATTCTTCAAATAATATCTTTTTAATTATTTTCTCTTTTAATTCTAAAGGTAGATTTTTAATTACTCTAAAAATTTCTAATACTTCGTTTATATCTTTACTATATGTTCCAACTATATTATCTTCTTCTATATAACCTTCTATGTCATAACTATATTTTACCTGGTACTTTAGTCTATTTTTATAAGTTTCAATAATTTCTAAAATCATAATTTTTTGAATCTTTTCCTTATTTTTTTCAATTTTCAATATCTTTTAGTTAATTTATTTTTTATATATTTTCTCATGATCTCTATGGCTCTGATACCAAAAGACGGGTGCTACTATGAGCGAACAAAAATCTAATAATCTAAAAATCTAATAATCATGAAACTAAAAAGCTAAAATTTTTAATATTCCAAAAACTCTTTTATTTTTGCTATTAGGTGTATATAAAGTTTTAAGATAAAACTAATTTTTGTATGCATGTGGTAATCTATTTTTTATTATCTTTTTCATAAATTTTTAAGTAATTCTTCAAAATCTAGTAATGTCTGAGAATTTATAATATCAATATCTGTTATCATATCTATGTCTGTTTTAAAATGTATATCATATTTTGAAATATTTTTCTTTCTTTTTTCTAATTTATCTATTATATCTTGTATATCTTTTATAATTATTGATCTTACAATTCTTTTAACAAAATTTTCTAATAAATTTTCTTTGAAACATTTTAATATTTCTTATGATGCATATAATTGTTCTTGATATCCTATCTTATCAATTTCTTTTTCAAACTTAATTTCTTTTTTATTTTTAACAACCTTTTTTATATTATATGGTCCTCTCTTGTATTTGGGTTTTTCCATTTTATAATTAGTCATTAATAATTCTTTCAAATTTTTAGAAAAATTATTTGTTAATTTTTTAAGGACTTAAATAGAAGATTTATATTAGATAAAGGGTTGTTTTTTAATATTTGTTAAATGGTGTTTTTGGTAGTTCAAAATGTTTATAAAAGTCAAAGGTCATTTTGGAAAATTCTTTCTTTATTTGGGTTATTTTCATGTATTTTCCGTGTATACTGTGCATAATAAGTCTGTATTTATTGTGTATAGTGCGTTGTGCAAAGGAAATTTCATTTCAAAAATTTTCACGTGCATGGCGGAAGATCTTTCATTAAAAGTCAACAATCTCGACTGTAGAAATAAACTATTGTCGCTGGAAAAATCAACCATTTGTCACCAAGGCAGTGGTACAAAAAGTTTGACTTGTACATGATGAGTCAGCTAAAAAACAGCTATAGATCAGTGCGTTTATATTTAGAGATTTTTGGATGGTAAGTTCGTTGCTCTTCTATTGAATGTAGACAACATATTGATCGTTGCACAAGATGTAACGAAAATCAGCCAATTGGAGAAGGAGCTCTACAAGTCCTTTGACATGAAAGACTTAGGCCTAGCTCAAGAATTTTTGGGAATGCACATAGCTCAAGATTGGAAGAATTAAAGATTATGGCTATATCTAGGAAAGTATGTTGAACGAGTGATCAAGAGATTTAACATGCATAATATCAAACCAGTCAACATTTCACTAGTTAACCACTTCAAGTTGAACAAAAATTCATGCCTCCTATGGCAGTCAAGACGACAGAAGTATGTTGTGTTATTCACAACAAAAACAAAATATATTGCAACAATAGAAGCTGATAAAAAAATGTTGTAGTTAATGCGGTTTCTCTAAGAGCCAAGGATCAAACAAAAAAATTACAAAGTACATTGTGATAGTTAAGAGTGCTGTGGACTTGAGTAAGTACTCAATATATCATTCTCGAACAAAGCATATGGACATCCACTATTGTTGGATAAGAGATGTGATGGATCAACAATTGTTGAGACTAGTAAAGATTCACACAAATGAGAATCAAACAAAAATGTTGACAAAGATGGTTTCGAGGGAAAATCTAGAGTTGTCCAGAAGCATATCTGGGATGGTTGTCATTTAACAATTGATTTAGATGCGGCGGGAGGGAAGATTTGTTGATTTTTCTAGTCGCAATAGTTATTTTTGAAGCCGAAATTGTTGACTTTTTAATGAAAGATACTCCAACATGGAAGAGAAAATTTTGAAGTAAAATTTTCTTTGCACTGCCGCAATATGCATAATAAATGCAACAACCATTTTTTACCCTTTTGGTTGAAATTTTAATGCATTAGGTGGCAAGAGTCTCTTATATATGTGGGATGTATTTTGTAGAGAAAATACATCTCAGAAGGAAGAAAGGAAGAAGAGAGAGATTTGTGAGGTTCTTTTGTAGAGAGTTTGTAAAATATTCGTAATAGATATTTTCGTTTTATATCTCCTCTTTCCGAATCACAATAGGAATACGTAACAAATTGACGGAAGATAAATGCCTATCGCAAGAAATTTTGTAAAGATTATTAGTTTCGTTTTCTTTTACTATTCTGGTCGTTTAAAGAAAATTTCTCACAATTAAGGAGCCTTAATATTTTATGTTATACATTTAAACAATAAGCATACTGAACTGTGGGTAAAGATTGAAAGATAACCACTTCAAGAATTATTGATTTAATGTGAATTGAATGTATAACTTTTAGTATGGACCATACTGGCCTAAAGAAGAATTTTATTCCAAAAAATTTTCAAGCGTCCTTTATACCGGCCTTCTGTTTCACGTTATTTATTTAGGGTGTGGAATTGGGGGGGTCTAAGATTTGCATTGCCACTGAAGTAGCATAAGATGAAAGAGTTTTCTTGGTAGTTCTCACTCTGTGACGATGATCATAAAAAGTGTAGTCTTTCGCATCGAGTTATTTATTTTCAAGAAAGATTTGATATGAGATGCAAACTGTAGTCCTGCTATTCTGGTTTACTATAATTGAATCTTCATAGTTGCTCCTGCTTGAAGTTCAACTAAAGAAAAATATCTTTTGGCTATAGCCGCGTATTTATGTGTTTGGTTGCTGGTATTCCATAATTGACAATGCAAAAAATTATTTGTTAAATTGCAGATTAGTAATGGCAGGTTCTTTATGTTTGAAGAAATAAAAATATTTTTTTTCAAAATTTTTTTTCTTGGAACCAAAATGAGTAAATTGTCATGGCTTCTTTTTTTAGTGTTCTTGATATCTCATACTTTTTTTTAGTTGTTCGGCTTTGAATCTAATGTAAAATAATTGATGTTTCTTCCCAACTAACACCTAGAGGGGATAAATAGGTGTATAATGTGGAATTAAATTAACCACCAATAATAAGCAGTCACTAATTATTGACTCTAGATGAACAAGTTTAATTAAATTAACCTAATTATTAATCAATCAAGCATTCAAATCCAAGCAGTAAAAGTAAAGAACACCAATATTTGTTAACAAAGGAAAACCCTTGAAGAACTCCCCATGGATAAGGAAATCTTATGACCACGCAACTTATAAATCATCAAAGAACTCTTCAATTGTGCCACCTGCACTTTCCAGAAACTCTGACTTCTTTTCCGTCCATATGGATCACCAAAAAGCGAACCTTGTTCTTCTCCTAGTGGAACTCCATCTGTCTCTCCTGAACTTCTGAAGGTAAAGGATTTAGTTTAAGTGGTTTGATCTTTGGATATTTTGTGTTTTGATCATGTGGTTGAGGCGAAAGATTTATGGAATATGTATTTTATCCCTGTAGGATGTTCTCGACTAAAATGAAGTCTCAACCAATTTTCAGAGATGGTTCGGATGAACTATGGCTTGGGTTTAAAATAATATGGAGTGTTTGAGGTTTTTTGAGATTGTAAAATCAGTGGAAAATCATGAGGGTTGGCCGAATAATACGTTTGCTCGAGCGGATATCTCGCGGGTAGTGAGTGATCACACGTCCGCTCGAACACTCATGGCGTGGACGACGAGCGGTGGAATTATTGTTAAAACCACTCGAGCGGTCTCTAGGCGTGGTGCGAGCAGTTTTGCATCAACTTTTTCTCCTTGTTCGGTTTTTGACTCCTTCAAAACACTTCCAACCCCCAACTCTCTGACCTTAATGACAACTCAATAAACTCTGATTTTAAACACGCAACTAACCAATACAATTTGGACCCAACAAAATGTATTTCAATATTTGAGCAGGGGCTGCAATATACTAAAGGAAAATCAGTAGTTGTGACTTGTGACAATTAAAGTGAAGAGCATCATGTGGTGGTACTCTATCGACGTGTTTCAGAAAGTTATCTTTTTAAACTTATACTGCCGTGTGATTTTATAAGAGGCAGACATCAGCTTCCACTCATAACGTCTTAATCGCTCTTGCATTACATCTATAATACACACATCTATTTCCATGGGATCTACTCGCTTTGTGGTCATTCCTCGCCATGTTCTCTGGATCAGCTGAGTTTTTGTTCTACTCCTGAAGTTCCCGCTACATTTTTTTAGCATTGACATCTAGACCACTGTTGATTTATTCGGGTTTTCAATTTGTTTTAGTCAATTAAGTTTAGTGATTTATATACGATATTTGGCTAGTGATTGCTGATTTTCTCAAAGAAAGGGTTGTCAATTGTTATGCTTTGTGCTAACTTCCTCTAGGCATATATTGTTGCGCTTGTGAACAAAGTTTACGACCTCTTGGGTTATTCTATCACGCCGTCCTAACAGTAGCGCTATTTTGAGTGAACGGGATAGGGACAAGTAGTTATGGTGTGCCAAGCAGCTCGTCAGATAAGATTTCGGGCATGGAAACATGAGAATGGAATTGCTGGGCGTGCCATCAATATAGTAGTTATAGCATGCTTTCAACCTATCCAGGATTGCCAGGTTACTATACAATATTTGATTTTGGAGAACAAGATTCAACCGAAAAAATGTTAGTTACTTTTGTTTTATTCTACAATGCTCATAAGAAAGCTTAATAACTTTTTTTGGATATATTTCAGGCTGAATATTTCCGCCAATTGCTTAAACCTGTTATGTAGATTGATTTTCTTTCTGCCACTTTCGAGTTAAGCTTGGCTTTACAGGTTATGTTTAAAGTGAGAGGTGAGTTTTATTACTACTGGTGTTTTAAACTGGCAAGACTTCGATTTCTCTGTTTTTTCATTTTGATTCAAGGGTATTTAACATTTGATTTGTCTAATGAATCAATCTCTGCATATTGTTAGGTGATTTTTCCGCTTAAATGGAAAAGGACTTAGGTCATCTCCAAACTTGCACCAAATTTTGTACCAAATTTTACACCAAATCTTGCACTAAATTAAAATTCATTTTCAACCATTACACCAAAAGTTACACAAAATGAACAGTGTTTAATCATTGTCTTCCTTTTTTTTTATTCTTTATAATTTATTTATTTGAAATATTATTTATTTAATTATTTAATAAATACATAAATTACTAAATAAATAATTACGTTAAATTACGAAAAAAATTAAATTCATCAATAAATATAAAAAACACGGAACAATTAATAAAAACACTACAACAACGAAAATATGAAATCAAATTAGATTATCGTATATATGTCGTTATTTAATATATTTCGTGTTAACTTTAATAAATAATCTTGTTTGTTGTATTTTAAATTGTTTTCGTCTTTTACTTAATTTATTAATTATTCTGTCTTACATTTAAAATTTATTTTAAATGCAAATAATAATAATAATATGTTGTATTGAAAAATATATAACACAAATACCCTTGACAAATTTATTTAAGAAACCTTAAATAAGGACAAAATAGACATTTTACACTTTGCACCATTTTGGTGCAAAGTGAATATAATGTTCACTTTGTGTCATTTTGCAAAATGGTGCAAAATTTGATATTGCATTGGAGCAACTTTACACCAAAAAATGATGCAATGGTGCAATCATTGGAGATGTCTTTAGATTACTGGATTCCCCATCAAAAATTTGGATCAGCAATCACTATACCAGGATTTCTTGGGTTCTCCAATCAACACAAGACTTATGAATAATGCGCCTGCTGAGAGTCCCTACTCTATTTGAGATTCTGCAGTCGGAATTTCTGGGTTGCAGTGGTCAAAGACGAGAGATGAATGACTCAAGTAATTGGTTTTACCTGCCTTATTTTCTCTACTGAACACTCTTGCCGAAGAAAAGCTTCCCGCAGGGCCACTTGAAAATTTTGGACAAAAAGCAAGTTTTAACATGGGCACAAGGCAAACAGAGAAGACGTTTCTTGTCTTTAATCAAACCCATGATAAAACAACCTTGATTATCAGTTCCATGGTTGAGGCTATTAATTTAATTTTAGCCCTTCGACTAAATTTATTTGTACTCGTGACATTTTGAAATAAAAATAAAAATTTGTTTTTTTCAATAAATATTTGTAGTAATTTGAGCTTGCATTTTGTTCATGGATCAACTTGATATTATAAATCAAGTGTTTAAGTTGTTAAACACGAAAAGATTTGATTTATAATTCGATCTAAAGTTAATTGTCCACAATTAGTAAATAAAGACGAACACTTTATTTTGATAAGATTGTCTCAATTTTATTTAAAGTTGATAATGACATTAGCAATAAAATTGATTGTGTATTTTGGAATGTATTGGATTGGACTGCGTGAAATTAATTTATGGAATTGACAATTTGAATTTAAATTTCAATTGACTATTGTACGTAGTACCTTAATCCTGAGTAATTAATGAACTTTGATTACTAATTTGAAGTTTTTTGAGGTATCAATGAGTGAGATTAAATTGCTAATCAAAATCTCGATGCCTTGAGAATTAAAGTGAAATAATTGAAAAACATATATTCGCGATATGAAATTCGTAACCTATATATATAGCATGATCATGGCCTGAAGATATTTTCTAATGAGTAGTTAAATCTGAGCTCAGTAATTCAACATGATTGTGGAATTAATATTGTGTGATGTGATTACATAGAACTGTCAAATAGAAAATGGGATTGTGGATTTAATGTATATTTGGAAAAGGGGCATTTTGGTCATTTCACCCAGTTCCAAATATTTAACGTGATTAACTAGGGTAATACGTATGAGCAATTTGTAAGAGGATGTAAGTATTGTAGTTTCAGTAATATCAATTAAATTAAGAGTACAATCACGCTCCTTTAGTGTAATAGAACTTGATTAATAAATGATTTAGATCGATCAAGAGTTGACCAGGTCAAGATTAATTTACTGGAGCGAGATTTAATTGGGTTCATTTGGTCCCTTCAATGGCTTCCAAAAAATAAGAACCGGAATAAATTATAAGAGTTATGATTTATTAACTACAGAAATATATATAAATTAATTAAATCGGCCAAACATGTAACATTTAGCTATGGAGGTTATGATTTGGATAAGTACAAAAAAGGAATCTTTTTGTTGAGGACCTTTATCCAATCAAAAGATAGAATTCTTTTGGGATTGGAAGATTTGTGAATCAAATCCATATATAGACACATACATTCTCATTGAGTTTAATTAATATATGCAAAATAAAATTCTTGTATCCACACACAACGAAAAAATCCCTACAGATTATTATTATTATTATTATTTTAAGAACACTAAAGAAGGCCAAAAGATTTGAAGAAGAATCGAGAAGATCAAACAAAGAGACTTGAAGGTGGAATCAAGGAAATTAGACATCAAAGGATTTTTTTTGTAAAACACGCTACAAAAGTAAGTTCTAAAACACCTATATATTATTTATATTCAAAATTATTTAATTCTTGTTTATACACAATTAAATAATCCGTTGTATTTTTCCAACAATTGGTATCAGAGCTAAGTTTTGATATTATTTTGTGTATCAAGAATTAAATAATTTTGGATTATGCATGCATTAGTAAAGGGTGGTGTTAAAATTATGTGATTTATTTTGTTATTGGATGAATGATATTTTTTATTGAACAAATTTTTGGCCTTAGAATTTTGTGGTGATATCATGTATTGTTTGAATCGAGTCATGTAACAAAGGGGGTGGATTACGACTCCATGTTTTCTCGATTTTAATTTTTTTTTATTTTTATTTTTAATTTTAATTTTTGGCAAAAGAGTTAGGGTTTGTATATTGTTGTAGTCATTGTTGTAATTATGTAATAGAGGATTTGTTCTAGAATTATGAATCGGAGGACCTAAACTGCAATTTAGACTCAAGGACTTAAGCTGCAAATTCAGATACAAGGATCAAACTTCATCTTCTCCAATGAGTTGAGGGACCTGCATTGTAAAATCGGCAAAAAATGGGAAGAAAGAGGAGGCTACCTGGAGATGGTGGTCAGCACTTGCTACCGCCACGACTCGAGTGGAGCAGCGGCGCCCTTTCGGTGCTATCGTTTCTGGTGAAACGCAGCTGCATTGAGATATGACGTCGCTTCTCGTGCAGGAACGGTGGCGCTTTCAGGCGCTATTGCTTCACCTATGTGGAAGAAAGCGGCGGCGGTCCCGAGGTGGCGTGCCTGCGTTGATGGTTGATTATTAATTTTTTCGTTTACTGCTTGGTTCTTTCTGGCGCTTTGGAGAAACTGTTGTCTTGGTGAGAGCTATTTGGGCCAACTATTGAAATGGACCAGATTTTGTGTTGGGCCTGGTATTGTGAAATGGGCTATATAAATAATAAAAGTTGGGTTGAGCCAATTTTTTTAGGGAAAATTAGGCCAAATACCCCCTAAAAATGAGAATTTTGAAAAGTACTCTTAAAACTAATTGAAACATTTAATCACGTATTAAATACGCTCGAAACCCCCACGGCCCCAAATCAAAACCCTCGATTCCAAAAAACTCCCATAGTCAGTGGAAATGTTGGCGATGAAAACACTGGTGGTGGAGGTACAGCCAATGGAAGTCCCGGTGGTAGAGATGACAATGCTGGTGGTTGGGATGGACTTGCTATTGGATTTGGCGGAGGTCGTGTGGTGGGACTTGAGATGGCCAATTGGTTAAGTTGTAATCTATTAAAGATGGGGAAGTTCATGAGTGAGTTGACATGGACCGGGAGAGCGAGTCCGGCTGTAGGTTTGTATATGGCTTGGCTCGGGTGCATTGACTTGGAATTTGCTTTGGCTAGAGCCCCATTACAAGTGCAGTAGAAACTGCAAAGGCTACTTTGAGAGTGGCCGCAATGATTAACTGGAATTTGACCTTGGATTTTTTGGGATTCGAAGTGGGCTCATTTTTTAATTGGGTTCTTCTTGATGAAGCTTCAAGCTCAATTGATTTGGGCTTGCCATAAGTTGAGCTTGGATTTTTTGGGATTAGAAATGGGTTCATTTTCCTACTTGGTTCTTCTTGATGAAGTTTCAGGCTCAATTGATTCGGGCCAGCCATTGCCCATTCTATTGTGAGAGAGAGAGAGAGAGAGAGAGAGAGAGGAATTGCACTGTGTTAAGCTATGGCGATGCTTGTGGTGATTGGACTCGAGGTGGCTGATTGGTTGAGTTAAAGTTGGCGAAGCTGTAGGTAGAGATGACGTTGTATGGGTGGTTGACAGAGTGTTTTGTCAGTTTTTTTTCTTTCTTTCTTTTTTTTTTTTTTTCCTTTTTAATGTTTGTCACTTTTTTTTTGTCACCATTTTTTTGAGTTTGTATAACTTTTTTTCAATTTTTGTCACTTTCGAGTGTTTGTTACTTTTTATTCCGTCACATTTTTCAATACGTGTAGTTTTTTTTTTATTTGTGTCAATTGTTTGAATTCTTCAATCACCTTTTTTTTTGTAATTTATATTATTTTTTTAGTGACAAACATAACTTTTTAATAAATGTGACATTATATGTCATTTTTAATAAAAAGTGACATATAATTTTTGAAAGTGACATTGTGTCACTCTTTTTTAATTAAAAAGTGACATACACAGTATTTTTTACTTTCAAATAATTTTTCATAAGATTTTTCAAAAGACCTATAATTTTAATGGTATTTTTGTAAGTTGCTTTTTTTTTTTTTAATTAATTGTAATGTGGCTAATGTGGTTAGCCGGCCATTGCAACGTGGACCAATTTTTCTCAATGGGCTAGATTACTGCAAAAGTGGTTGTTGGCACTTGGGCTGAAGGATAAAGCTTTGGAGCTTTTGTGCTGGACACAACAAGGTGGAAATTGAAGAATTGGACCGGAATGTGGTCCAATTAAAACTTTAATTTATGTGTAATTTTGAGTCTAGGTTTTGGGCTATAAAATTTGTTCTAGTTATTTTCTTATTGTTTTAATTAAATTGTGGACGAATGTCATTATATGACATATAATTTAGATCACATATACACCGCTCTAGGTACTATACTGTCATGAATGTAGATAATATTTATTTTTTTCCTTTCTAAATTAGTTGGATAAGAAAAGGAATAAATATCATAATTTTTAACCATATTGGTTAGAAATTGTTAATTGGAAAATCCAAATAGTATAAAGAAATATTAAGTGGGTGAGGGTTAAATTTTTTTAACCCACGGCCTCCCCTATTAGCCCATTAGTAAGAATTGTGTATGCTATATACTAATAATTTTATTTTGTTGGTTTCCCTAAAGGAGGGCTGCACTGTTTTGGTTACTTGATTGAACCCATTTAGGTTATGAATTTTCAATGCACATTACTTGGGATTGCCATGTAGGTAACGTAATTAATTTTGGGATTGAAAAATCATCAATGTAGGGGTTGTACACTTAAATCAAAGATATTATGAGGACTTTCTAAAGAATATCCAAATGATATAATTGATAGCCAAAATTCAAATGATACTAAAATTAATATTCCACGAGATGCTAGAGTATATTCAATTTAGTGGGAAGGTCCTAGCCTAGCCTTAAATCACACTATCTTCTCCTATAGAGAGGTATGTTTAAGATTTTGAGGTTTTAAGTTATCATCATAGTAAAGTAGTATTGGGTCTACTTGTGCATTTTTCATGCATCATATATGAAAAGATATTTATCATCTGTAAGCTCAATTTGAATACTATTATTTTATTTCAGAAAAATGTCGAATCTTACATTGTCATCCATCCTAAGCAAGAACCAAATAGTAGGAGATAATTACATTCATTGGAAACGTAACTTAATGATTGTTCTCATTACTGAGAAGCATAAATTTGTGCTGACTAAACCTTGTCCTAACGAGCCGATTGTGGACTCTACAGCTAAACAGAAGGCTGCATATGAGAAGTGGGTTCAATATGATGAGATGGGCCGCTATTACATTATGGCTTCCATTCGAATGTGTTGCAACAAAAACATTAGAACATGGATACCGCATCTCAAATTATGGAAAGTTTTTAGGAAATATTTGGCCACCAAGGTCATCAGGCTCGATAGGCTACCATTAGGTCTATTATGAACATGCACATGAAACCAAGGATGCCCGTGAAAGATCATATGCTTGCATTGATTGCTCAGTTTAACATGGCTGAGGTTTTAGAGGTTGAAATCCAATCGGAGACAGGTTGACATTGTTTTAAAGACTCTTCCTAAGATGTCTCTCATAGTCCAAGGTTAGTTATAACATGAACAAGCTTAATATGTCCCTGACCGAGCTTACGAAGGAGCTTTAAAATGCAGAGGCTGTTCTAAAGACAAAAAGTGGTGAAGTCCATGCTGTTTATTCTAATCGACCACCCTCTTCCAAGCCAAAAGACAAATGAGGATTAAGAGGAAGAAGTCAAATAAGAAGGGCCTACAACCACAAGCTAAGAAAGTAAAGATGAATGAAAAATCCAAGGGAAAATGCTTTCACTGTGAACAAAAGGGTTACTGGAAGAGGAACAGTTTATAATACCTAGCCTGCAAAAAGCCAGGTGATGGTATGTTGCCTTACATTGAGTCCTGTTTAATGGTTGATTCTACAGATACCTGGATGATAGATTCTGGAGCCACTAGTCACATTTGAAATTCATTGCAAAGGTTCTAGGTAACCAAGGAACTCAGTGAATGAGAGTTTACTCTTAGAGGCTGCAGTGGAGAACTGGTGTCTGCTGGAGCTGTAGGATCTATTTTTCTAATTTTTCAGCACAATAAACATTTGCATTTAGAAAATTGTTATTTTGTTCCAGACGCTAAACAAAATTTAATTTCTGCGGCTTGTTTGTTTGAGTATGGATATTCAATTATTTTTGCATGATTTGCACTAGATATTAAATTGAATAAATCTCTTATTTGTCATGGATAATTAGTTAACAATTTTTATGTTTTAAATTGTGCTACTGGCTCTATAAATAATGTCAATGCTTCTAACAAACGCATGAGATTGTCTCCCACTAATGAAACTTTCTTGTGACACCTTAGACTTGGTCATATTAAATTTAATAGAATCCAAAGACTGGTAAAAGATGGTCCTTTAAGTGAATTAAAGACGAAATCTTTTTCGGTATGCGAATCTTATTTGGAAGGCAAAATGACCAAGAGATCCTTTACCTTGCAACGGGATAGTGCCAAAGAAGTTTTGGAATTAGTGCACTCTGATGTATGTGGACCAATTAGTGCCCAAGCTAGAGATGGGTATAAGTACTTTATCACTTTCACTGATGATTACTCAATATATGGTTATGTATACCAATGGCTCGCAAGTTTGAAGCTTTGAAAAGTTCAAGAAATTCAGGATTCAGGTAAATAAAGCAATTAAGTAAAACAATTAAAACACTTCGGTCAGATCGAGATGGGGAGTATCTATCCCATAACTTTAGAACATACTTATCAGATAATGGGATTCTATTCCAATTGAGTGCACCATGTATACCCAGTAAAATGGTGTCTCAAAAAGAAGAAATATGACATTTTTGAACATGGTCAGATCTATGCTAGGCTTCTCAACTCTCACAACATCCTTTTGGGGATATGCTCTACAAATTGCAATATACTTATTGAATATGATTCCATCTAAGTCTATACCTAAAACACCCCTCGAATCGTGGAATGGGTGTAAGCCTAATCTAAGACATTCAGATATGGGGATGTCTAGTACACTTGCTAGAGGGAAAGATGGATAAGATAGAATCAAGATCGAAAATATGTAGATTTGTAGGGTATCCTAAAAGAACGAGAGGATATTACTTCTATGGTCCTCAAGACAAGAAGGTATTTGTGAGTATAAATGTAACCTTCTTAGAGGACAAGTACATAGAAGAACATGAATCCAAGAGCAAGGTTCTTTTGGATGAAATGAGAGGAAACATTCCAAACTCATCTGGTCTAGGGATTCACACTGAACCTGCTTAAGAGAAATTCATACCAACTTCATCGATAGTCTCTAGGCACAGTGGGAGACAAATGGAGATCCTACCTCCCATACCCGCTGAAATTCCGAGATAAGAAGTGATAGAGGATGAAGTCCCAACTGTTTCATCACCACATGGTAATGATACAAGAGAAGAAGTCATAGGATATTTACAAGTTCCAATCAACCAAGAACCTCGATCGCTTCGACATAGTGGAAGAATCACTCGGTTACCATCCAGGTACTTACTCTATGGAGAGTCTTTCGAGGCAGTCTCTATTGAGCAAAAAGAGGATCCCATCTCGTTCAAAGAAGCTAGGGAAGATACAGATGTTGACCAATGGAGGGGTGCCATGGATTTAGAATTAAGATCTATATACACCAACTTAGTCTGGGATCTTGTATATGTTCCAAATGGGATAAAAACCTATAGGATGCAAATGGTCTACAAGAGAAAAAGAGCAGTAGACGAAAAGGTGGAGACCTTTAAAGCTAGACTAGTTACTAAGGGTTTCACCCAACAAAAATGTTTTTATTATATTTGTAGCCATGCTTAAGTCTATAAGAATCCTCTTATCCATTGCAGCTCATTTTCATTATGAAGTATGGCAAATGGATGTCAAGACTTCATTCCTTAATGGAAATCTTGATGAAAGCATATATATGATGCAACCATGAAGTTTTACCAAAAAGGTCAAGAGCATAAAGTATGCAAGCTGAAGAAGTATATTTATGGACTTAAGCATGCGTCTAGGTCTTGGAACATCAGGTTTGATTAAACAATTAAGATATGTGGTTTTGATCAAAACCTTGATGAGCCTTGTGTCTATAAGCGTATTAAAGACAACAAGTCATATTGTGTGTTGATGACATTTTGCTCATTGGGAATGATATTGGAGCATTGATATAGTCAAAAACTTGTTGTACAATAGTTTGATATGGAGGACTTGGGAGATGCCAATTATGTTCTAGGTACCCAAATCCTTCGGGATAGGAAGAACATGAAGATTGCTCTTTCCCAAGCTTCATACATTAACAAAATATTGGTCAGGTTTTCTATGCAAAATTCCAAGAAGGGTCAAATGCCTTTTAGACATGGAATTCACTTGTTACAGAAGCATTGCCCTAAAACTCCTTGTGACGTAGAATACATGAAATAGGTTCCTTATGCCTCAGTTGTAGGAAGTCTCATGTATGCGATGTTATGTACACGACCTGATATTTGTTATGCTGTTGGAATAGTCAGTAGATATCAATCGAACCCTAGACCTAAGGACTGGACCACTGTTATGCATATACTCAATTACCTTCGTAGAACTAGAGATAATATGTTGGCTTATTCAGCTCTAGATTTGGTTCTTATGGGTTATACTAATTCTGACTTTCAAGCTGATAGGACTCTCACAAGTCCATGTCACGATCAATGTTCACATTGGGTGTAATTCCATTATATGGAGGAGTGTCAAACAATCTTATATTGCCGACTCCACTATGGAGGCAGAGTATGTCGCAGCTTGTGAAGCAGTCGAGGAAGCAATATGGCTAAGGAAGTTTTTGTTAGACCTTGAGGTGGTTCCTTCAGCATCACGTCCCATTAATTTGTACTGTGATAATGGTGGAGCGGTGATAAATGCAAAAGAACTGAGAAGCCATCACGTGGAAAACACATCGAACGAAAATATCACCTAGTTAGGGAAATTGTTCAATGAAGAGATGTGACAGTGTGCAAGATAGCATATGCAGAAAATCTTGCTAATCCCTTTACCAAGAGCTTACCTACTAGGAGCTTTGAGGGACATACTGAAAATATGGTTTTATTTAACATGTCTCATTTACTCTACGGCTAGTGGAAGAACTTCAAGTAAATTTTATTTGTACTCGTGACATTTTGAAACAAAAATAATAACTTGTTTTTCCAATAAACTATTTGTATTAATTTGAGTTTGCATTTTGTTCATGGATCAACTTGATATTATAAATCAATTATTTAAGTTGTTAAAGACGAAAAGATTTGATTTTATAATTCGATCTAAAGTTAATTGTCCACAATCGATAAATAAAGACGAACACTTTATTTTGATAAGAGTGTCTCAATTTTATTTAAAGTTGATCTTGACTTTAGCAATAAAATAAAATAGATTGTACAATTTAGAATGTATTGGACCGGACCACGTGAAATTAATTTATGGAATTGACCATTTGAATTTAAATTTCACTTGACTATTGTACGTAGTACCTTAATCCTAAGCGAGTAATGAATTTTGATTACTAATTTGAAGTTTTTTGAGGTATCAATAAGTGAGATTAAATTGCTAATCAAAATCTCGGCGCCGTGGGAATTAAAGTGAAATAATTGGAAAACTTATACTCACGATATGGAATCCACAACCTATATAATAGGCACGATCATGACCTCAAGATATTTTCTAATGAACAGTTAAATATGAGTTCAGTAATTCAACATCATTGTAGAATTAATTTTGTGATGTGATCACATGGAACTATCAAATAGAAAATGGAACTAAGGATTTAATGTATATTTGGAAAAGGGGCATTTTGGTCATTTTATCTAGTTCCAAGTATTCAATATGATTAACGGGGGTAATAAGTAAGAACAATTTGTCAGATAATGTAATTATTGTAGCTTCAATAATTTCAATTAAATTAAGAGTGCAATCATGTTCTTTTAGTGGAATGGAACTTGATTAATAAATTATCTAGACAGATCAAGAGTTGACCAGGTCAAGATTAATTTATTGGAACTTGATTTAATTGGATCTGTTTGGTCCCTTCAGTGGCTTCAAAAAAATAAGAACCAGAATAAGTGGAAACTACACAATAACAAATCTTTAAAGATCACTTTTCGAAAATCAGGTACAAAGTTTAATTAATTATCAATCGGGTAATAATTTTGTACTTTAATATTAATAAAGATATTATGATTACTAATCATCCCCCAATTCATCCCATTCTCGTATTCAGAACCTAGCAATTTGTCCAATTCTCCGACAAAATGCTCTGACACTCGATATCCCACCAGCTGAGCTCCGACGAGTTATTGTGATTGTAGAGCTGAGCATCAACGTCACTGCAGTAGCGGCACAACGTATGACTCCGCACTTCAGTCATCATCACTGCGACAGTATTGTGTTACTGCTCTGCATGCTCGATCCTCGCTATAGTGGCGGTGACGTGGAAGTAGTGTTTCTTTCTTTTACGAATTACCATATGTTATGGTGGTGAAATGACACCACGAAGCGGATTTACCCTCTTACTTCGGCGAATCTTCACAGGCAAAGTACTGCAACCAGTGCGCGAAGTAGAATTAGCGTTGTGTGGTAGATCTGGTGGTTGGGATGGGTTTTGATGATGTTTTGTATGGTAATGGTGATGGTGTTTGTGTGGTTGCAGTTTTGTGGTGGTGGATGTAGTGTTGGATTTGGCGGTTTGGGATGGGTTTTATTGAAGTATTACTTTATATGTACAAAATTATGTAATGGTGGTTGTGATGTGATGGCAGCTGTGGTAATGGATCTGATGGTTTGGGGTGGGTTTTATTGAATTTGGGGATGGCAGGGACGGTTGTGGTAGTGATGTGGTAGCACTTTTGTGGTGGTGGTGCTATGGTGGCGACGCTGCAGCAGCTTCTTTGGTGGTCTTTTTATTGTTGTCTATGGTGCTGTGGTGGTGTTTTTACGGTCTGTGGTGTTTGCTAGCAGTGATGGTACGCTGTGGATGTAGAGTGGTGTGGTGTGGTGTGGTGCCGTCAGTCGTTGTGTTTTGGTGATCATTTTTGTTGTTGACAGTGGCCGTGGTGGTGTTGTGGGGGCGATGTGTAATAATGATATATTGTGACCAACTATCTGTGACGAAGTATTGGTGGTGGATTGGGATGGAAGTGGAGTGTTTGGTATACGTGACTAACAATTTGGTCTGTGACCTTAAATTTTGATAATCTGTGACAAAAAAATAATTTGTGACCTCAACGATTTGGTTTGTGATATTAAAATTTGATAATCTATGATTGAAAAATAATCTGTGACCTACAAAATTATTGATTTGTGACTTCAAAATAATCTGTAACCAATTAATTTGATGATATTTGACTAGTAAATAAATTCGTGACCTATAATTATGAATCTATGATCATTAACCGTGTAACAGTAATTTTATTATCTTTATTTAACAAATTTTTTAATTAATTAAATATATACCTGAATTTTGAAATTTCAAACTATCTATCTGATTTTTTAATTTATGTAAACAATACACTTGAATTATGAATTTTTCCCCGGAATAAATTAAAAGAGTTATAATTTATTAACTATAGAAATATATATAAATTAATTAAACCGGAATGTGTCTTGCATGTGCCATGCATGTAACATTTAGATATGGAGGTTTTTATTTGGATAAGTACAAAAGATGAATCTTTTTGTTGAGGACCTTTATCCAATCAAAAGATAGAATTCTTTTGGGATTAGAAAACTTGTGAATCAATCCATACATGTAGACACTTGCATTCTCATCGGGTTTAATTAATATATGCAAAATAAAATTCTTGTGCCCACACGCAAATAAAAATCCTTACAGGTTTTCCCTTTTTTTTTTTGTGGTGAATACTTGAAGAACACCGAAGAAAGCCAAAAGATTTGAAGGAGAATCGAGAAAATCAAACAAGGAGGCTTGAAGGTGGAATCAAGGATATCAAAGATCGTAGATTTTTTTTTTTTTTTGGTAAAGCACGCTACAAGATAACTTCTAAAACAGTTATGCGTTATTTATATTCCAAATTATTTAATATTTGTTTATACACAATTTAATAAGATCCGTTATATTCCTCCTGCCACTTTTAATTTGATCAAGGAAGAGCTTGCGAGGTGCAACAAATCTCTCCTGGTGCTAATTATGAAGGCCAATTACGTTGAAGATAACATGGATGGTGAGATGCACTGAGCCACGGAAGAATTGGATGCTTTGCTTTGCTCTAGTGATGGCAGTGACTGCTCCAGGGATGATGAAGAATCGAGCACAGGTCATTCCCCAAATGCTACTACAGATTATGGAATACCAGACCTGATTGAAGGAAGGGAATAAGAGGTGGGTAGTTACCAAAAAAGGGTAACTTCTAGATGGAAGTTACAATGTACCATTGTTGTTATTGATGAAGCAATTGATTACTTGAGATCCTTAAAAGTCAAAGCCAAGGCTACTGGACTTCTTAAACTTTGATTTTACATTCCTTCACAAATAAAGTAATTCTCATATCATTTTATGAGCCAGTAAATAAAGATTCACATAGTCTGTGCCTTTAAGCTGTAAGTATTATCCCCTAAGTCCAATCAACTTTGGACATAAATATTTTTGATATATAATTAATGAAATTTAATGACAGATCTATTATTTAATTAATAGACAATTAAATAAATAATAGAGTTCGTAGTTTCAAATCTTCGTAATTTGTTAATCACAAGGAATTGTGATTGTGAGATACAAATTACATCTGATTGAATCTTAAATCGTCCGTTGTCGTAAGTAATAATGAGATACGGATGTCGTTATTATGGATAGACCATCACGTGTGGCATTTCTTACTTATGAAGTAAGTAGCTGATCTTACAAGCTAAAGTGTGATGACACTTAAATAAATATGTGGATGTTTTGTTATAGAACAAAATATTGGAGACCCGCTGAGAGATTCCACGTGGATAACTATCCGAGTGTTAGTGGTTAATTTCTAACGTTCGATAGTGGGATTGGTCCTTTTGACTTGAGGTCGTCATAGTACCTTATATGAGGACAGTCGTACTTTGACGGTGTTGGATGTTACTCTGCCAAGGGATGCTAATATGACATCGTTCGGGTATGTCAATAATCATATGAAGGTTGTGAATAACTAATAGATGATTCTTCACTCTTAGATAATAAGAGATTATGATTTGCATTTCATTCAATTAAGTTGATAACGAAATCCTTGGCCAATGTGTACTCATAAGTCGAAAAAGAGTTTTCGACTTATATTGACTTAATACCGAAGTGAAAGATATGATCGATAATCGAGATTGACATACTTCCATATCTAGTAATTGATCGGATTATATTGACGAATGGATTATAGTTTCACGGTAAACGAACGAGTTAAGTTTTGTCATACCACATGACATTTTTCGTCACATGTATTACCCTGACACATTGCTAGATGTCAATCTGGGACGGCGAATGTGAATTGACGATAAATTAAAAGGGTGTTTTAATTTATCAATTTTGATTAGATCAAAATAATATTTCACGTCGTTAGGTATCGTGATCGGGAACCTGATGAGTCGCACACAAAAAAGAATTGAAAGATTGCAATTTGTCAGTTAATTAATTTAACAATCGTTAGATAAATTAATTAATTGGTTTGGTTATTTATAGGCCCGAATTAATTAATTCACGGACCGAATTTAATTAAATGGATTAATTAAATATCGGACCGGACCATGCCCATTTGGGCTTATATAAATATATGGCTAGGGTTTTCAATCCATATGTTTTTCTAGTAATTATTCTTGTTAGCACAAGAGGAGAAAACCCTGGTAGCTGCAATCTTGTTTTCTGTGTGGATCACCGTTGGAGGCTGGACAATTGGACAGCTGTGGGTGACGAATCAAGATTGCTGGAACGAAAAGAATAGTAAAGAAGTTTGCAGATCTAGAAAAGGTACAATCTTATCACAATTTCTATCTAAACACAAAGACGATTTTTGGTGGGAATCGAACTCTATTTTAATTTTTCGCTGTGCATGTTAAGTAGATTCCCAACATAAGCTAGCTTCAGCAAGGTGAGCCGGATTGGGACAAGAGTTTCGATATGTTAAGTTGGAATCTAGAAAAAAATTCCTCACTGGCAGGTTGAAGCTTTCTTTGAAGTTATTCTACTAGATTTTGAGTTTGAGCCAGTAGTTTTAGTTTCTGAATTGGGTAATTAGTACAAAATGTCCTTATCTTTTAATGTTATTGTGCAAAATGTCCATACTTTTTATTTTTTGGAATTTTTGTCCATATTTCCACATTTCATTACGAAAAAGGTCATTTTCACCAATTTTTAATATAAAAAGACCGATCTACTCTCCCGTTTAAATAAAACAGGAAAGGAAAAGAAAAGAAAAATAAAGCGCAAATTACAATCATACTCCCAACCTTTTTAAAAAGTGGAAATTAGTCCAAAAGCTTTATTAAAACATTAAAATGAAAAAAAAAATTCAAAGAAAATGATATACCAAGTTGGCAAAAAAAAAAAAACAAAAAAGAAATTCAAAGAAAATTTGTGGATTTTTTTCCCATGAACAGTAGATTTCCCATTTGCCCATCTTTTTTCTTTCACCATTTCTTGGTGAAAATTATCTTTATGCCACCGTCGCCTCCACCTCGTCTGTTTCCATTCTTAAGCACTGTTGTAATATGATTTCTTTCTAGTTTTGTCTCAGTCATTGCCCTCCTAGCCTTGACCCCTAAAGTTTTTAGATCCATATTGCTTTTATGTTTATAAGGTAATCAAGATTTGATTTTTGTGATGGATTGAACTTTTGAATTAAGTCATAAATTATTAAATTTCAACTGAAATAATTCTGGGAACTCGTGTAGCTTAAACTTTGAATCATATTGCGGGTGAATATTGAATTATTTGAGGAATTTGAGTGAGTCTATGCCTACTGCTGCACAATCATTACAGTTGGATAATGAGAAGGGGGGGTAAGTGAAAGCTACAGGGAAGAAATCTACCCTCTTGGTGCATGCCTCTCTGTGCTGGTGTTCGGCAGTTGGCTCCAAGTCCGCAATGATTTGAACCATCGAAATCTAACCAAATACGCCAAGAATTTCGGTGACTTATTCTTGCTCAGAATGGGTCAACGTAATATCATCGTGGTTTCATTGCCAGACCATGCAAAGGACATTTTGCACACACAGGTAGTTGAGTTTGGTTCAGGTACAAGGAACATCGTTTTCAACATTTTCATCGGTAAAGGCCAAGACATGGTGTCCACCGTTTACAGCGAGCATTGGCACAAGATGCTGTAGATCATGAAGGTGCCGTTTTTCACCAACAAGGTTGTGCAACAATACCGACGACAAGGGTGGGAGGCCGAAGTGGCGGCTGTGAAAATGTTTTAATAATAACGCTTTGGATTAATTTGCACTTTTTTAAAAGTTTGGGAGTATGATTGTAATTTGTCTTTATTTTTCTTTTTCTGTTTTATTTAAACAGGAGGGCAGATCGGTCATTTTACATTAAAAATTGATGAAAATGACATTTCTACAATGAAAGATGGAAATAGGAGCAAAAATGTCAAAAATGAAATGTACGGATGTTTTACACAATAACGTTGAAAGGTAGGAACGTTTTGTACTAACTACCCTTTTTGAATTTTTCCATGTCTCTGTCTGTATGTTTGGTATGCAGTATTTGACATTATTAGAAAATAGAATAACAAGATGTTAGTTTCTTTTTCTTTACTAGTACAGTCAAATGATTTCAAATTCACTTACCAAAGGCAAAGCAGTATTGTGCCTCTTGGAATCGTACTAGTTGTATAAGAATACTTTTTGGCTTGGTAGAAGCCCAGAAAGGAGTAACACCCTTCAGGCGTTGGCCGCCTCCACCCTTTTCTGTCACAACGATGCTTCCGTCCTTTTCTGTGGCCTTTCAACATCGAATATGGATATTTCCTGTATAGTCGAATGTAGGAATTGCAGCTGCCATGTAGATAATTATCTGCTGTGAGACATCAATGAATCTTTGTGTTTAATCAATTCATAGTTTGAATTCTGACATGGATTTTGCTATTTTGAATGTCTGAATGATGACAATATATCCATTTGTGATTCAAGTTATGTCCCCTAGCTATCACAGTGAGATTTCCATTTTTTATCCTATTTGGTTTTGTGGTGCTGCCAACGCAGAATTTACTGTAAGTTTTGCATTACATATGAGATGAATTTCATCCAAAAGAGAGATGGCTTATATGCCGCCCGATCATTGTTTTTCTCCAGTTAAAATTTGATAATATTAAAGTAAAATTTTATCAAACAAGCAAGTAATAATTCTTTTTGCCTGGGGAAAATTTAGTTGTAAGAAACAAGAAATGAAAACAAAGTGTAAAAAGGTTCATTTATTATGTCCGCTCACTTTTCTGACTTGGGTTTTCTTTCAAAATCGAACACAAGAAAAATTTTAAAATAAAACTTAAATCATTTTATTTATATTTCGAAAGTGTCTATTTTTCATTTTAAAACAAAAACTTCCAATATTTCTCATCCCATCACAGAAAAGCTGGAAAAAGAAAACTAGTTATAAATCAATTTGGGGCATAAGAAAAGCATGAGGTGTCGTGGTGTAGTTGGTTATCACGTCAGTCTAACACACTGAAGGTCTCCGGTTCGAGTCCGGGCGACGCCATTTCTTTTATCTGTATAACTGTATTTAAATTTTAACTGCTATTTATATATAGATCCGGATATAACCCAATCATCTTGTCGGGCTAGCGGGTTGCTCCATCACTTGTCTCTTCTACAACGTTATTTACTAATCTACGAACTATTTTTCATAAAAATCAATAAAATAGTTTTTATTTATAGATTAACAACTACGGATATGATAATTAATTCATGAATAGTATTTATTCTACATTAAGTGATTAAAACGTAAAACTACAAATTGGGTAATTTTTGGTTCACCCACAAGTGATAATAGAATTATAATTTTAAAAGGAGTTTCGCAAAATAGAAGAAAATCATACGTTAGAGAGAGTAAAATGTATTTTTCAAGTCCAGTCGAGTAATTTGGAAATGCAGCTTTGGTGCTCACTTGTAATTTAGCATCATTTTGGTGGTTTCGTTATTGAAAAAAAGGAAACCCACACCTTTGATATGAAAATGCACGACTTTTGGACGTATAAAACAAAATTTTTCATCTTTCTTTTACTAAAGTCAAGTATGAAATCATTTTTATACTAAAAAAACAATTTATTATTGCCAAAATGAATTAGTTACAAATGCACTTTAGCTCAAGGTAATATTGAAGGAGACATGTTCTAAATTTAAAATTTCGACATTTATTCATCATGATTTCACGTGTCATGCATCTAACCACATGATTGTTGCTTTATCAACCACATTATCATGCTTAAAATTGAGTGGTTCGTCCAATATATTAAAGTGAAATTTTTTTAATTCTTAAAAGTCTTTCAAATCTAATGGCAAAAAATAGTCAATGATACATACAACGCAACACAAAATATTATATTGCCCATCAAAATATGCAATGGTAATAAGATAAATAATATTAATTCATGCAAAGATAATCCAAATTTCAAATCATATGCTACCATCCAAGACTCTAAATCACATTAATAACGAAAATTTAGAGGAAAAAGTCCTTAGTGGAAGTGCATGGAAAATGCTTTTGATTTGATTCTGAAAATGTGTAGTTATAATCAATAACCAGCCTTGAGTGCTAACTTTTGATTTGGTGGTGCCAGGGTCCCATTACGCGACCAGACAACAAATTAGTTGCATCAAATTGGATCGAGTTAGACATTGATCCTTTCTCAAGTTTTGATGGAACGATTCTTCTATTAAAGCAGTCCACTCCCTGTACCTATCTTTTCTTTCTTCTTCTTTTTTTTTCCCCCTAAAACCTTTCATTTTGAAAAACAAAATTGCCGATTTATATTAGTTTCGGGGTTTCTCTGAATTTGAATTGATGGGATTTCGGGTTTTTTACAATCAAACAAAAATACAAGATTTGTTCAACAATTTGCAAGCAAATTTTGATCTAGCCGAAGGGTGGAAATGTGTGTCACAGTAAAGAAAGAAAAAGCAGTCTTATTTTTCTCTTTTCAGATTATATTAATTTAATTTTTCGTGGAGATAATGTTGGTTGATAACTTGAGAAAGAAGTTTTTTTGACAAATTACCTAAACCAAAACAATTATTTAGTTGAAAAATAATCTTTCATCGGGGGTGATCATAAGATAAGGCTATTACTTTCACACCTCTCTCTATAGATAGAGACAACTGTGTGAGCAATTTGATTGTACCTTAAATGTGTTCTTAGATTCATGAAATGAATAAGAGTGGCAATCTACCCACAAGCTCATGAGCCCTAACCGAGCCGATGAGCTAATTTTTTTTTTTTTTACTTTTTAATTTTATTTATTTTTTGACTTTTTTGTTCCCTTTTTTATGAGCCATTCATTCGTGGGCAAGTCGAGCTAGTTCTGCTCACCTAGAGAGTAGACCCACTGGGCTCGGGCTGTCCAAATACGAGCCTGAGTTGCCTTTTTACAAGTCGACAAGTCGCTCGACTCGATTGCTAGATACCTTCGATTCTTAACAAGAATTAGTGGCAGTCATTCGGACATTCGAATTACAAGGTTGATTCTCAAGCTGAGGCGGTGAGGCGGCGAAATTGTTAAAAGCATTGATTTTTGGTATTTGCATTCAAATATTCCTTTTTGGAGTAATTATTCTACTCAATCGAAAAAGCGAGTGCAAAATCAAAGTCCTATTTTTAAACTGCGAAATTCCATAAGATACTCTTCTTTGTTAAGAAGACAAAAAAAATAAAAAATAAAATAAATAAAATAAATCTTTCATATTTGCAAAATTGTTGTAAAGTCTCTCTGGAGATCCATGTACAGTCAAAATCTGGACGACCAACCAAACGAACAAGGAAGCGTTGAACCTCTCTATCATTAGTCAACATAGTGTCTTCGTCTAAAATAGCGTAAATTCTATCTTTGTGTGTTGGGAGAGGTGCTATTGGGTTAGAGATGGCAAACGAATCAAGATCAAGGTCCATAGAAGGAGGTAAAAAGGATCAAATAAGGGAACAAAATGGTCTTCATAAGCAACTAAGTCCTTAACATTGAAAATAGAGTGGTAACCAAGGTTTGGTGGGATGTCAACAACATATGCATTTGGACCAACTTGCTTTAAAATTTTATCAGAACCAACACTATGAGCTTGCAATTTGGAGATAGGTCCAAGTAGACATCGCTCTGGCCTAATTCGGACCTTAACGTAATCCCCAAAGTGACCAACTAAGCTTCCCGCATGAATTTTCCACACTATGAAGTCCCGTACTGAAGTTCAAGTGACGTACAATTTGTTGGCTCTAAAAAGGTAACCTTCTTTAAGTCGAAAACCATCTGTGGTAACTAGGGCTAGGTAAATCTCCCGAACCGAACTCGACGGTTCTTATCAAATTAAATACCCAAACGGGTATCTGAATTGAGAACCGACGGATACGATTCGATTTTCGATTCTAGACCAAGAATTGAAGAACCAAAATTTTCTAATTTTTTTATATTGAATAAATCAAATTATTTTAATTTTAATTTTTTATGAACAAATTAACAAATTAATAATTTCTAAATCCAAATTTTTGGCCCAATAATTTGTTTCATTTATAATTTTTTAACTTTTTGCCCAATTATCCATTTTATTGTTTCATTTCTTAGCTCAACAAGATCCAACCCATTAAATAACCCTAAACACCTACACTAAAGTGCATAACGCTGTCTTAGCTCTCATACTCACTCTCTCAACCTCCTCGACATTCCAAAACCTATACAATTGTCGGTCGATGCTGTGACTTTCGATCGAAGCTGTGACCTTCCTCAACCGACTCTTTGACCGTAGCGATCATTTGAACAAGGTAATCTACTAGTATCTGACATTCCAAAATCATTGAATGTGTCATTAGTTGTATTTATATAATGTTATTATAAATGTTAAAAAATTTAATTATAGTACGGAACCGAACCGAACTGAACCGAACGGAACCGAATCGGTTCCATAATTATATTTGGACTTGACGATTTCATTTACTAGATATCCAAAAATTTTGGTTCGATTCGGTTCTATTTAGAATTGAACTGAACCGACCCACGCTCACCTCTAGTGGTAACCAATCATCCACTTTGCAAATCAAGGAAGATATCCTTAAAATCTAGACACGCTTCATAATCTTTTTTTAGTCTTTCAAAACCTATACCTTGATACTAATGATCGAAGAAAGGGAGACATCACGACTTAAAGCATCAAATGCTTGTTTCTCCATGCCCTTCTTGTGTTTTAAAACAAAAAGAATAGGTCTACAAATATTCAATCCGACGACCATGCCTAGAGCTCAACCTTTTCTGGGAGTTGAGGTAATGGAGGGCCTCGTGGTCCGAATGAAGGAAAAACTCCTGGGGCAGCAAATAATGGCGACAATAGCGCAAAGTCTGGACACCCGTATACAATTCCTTATCATAACTCGAGTACCATTATTTGGCAACATTAACTTCTCATTGAAATAGGCAAATAGAGTGGCGATACTGACTTAAGACTCCGCCTGTTCCTACCCCGGAGGCATTATATTCTACCATAAAAGACTTTGAAAAAATGAGTGAACACGTATGACAAGGGCTTCTATCATTCGCTTCTTGATCAACTTAAAAGCCTTAGCTGCCTCTTGCATCCAATAAAACTCCCCTTTCTTTATGCACTCCGTAATAGGTGCCATGATAGTGCTAAATTCCTTGAAAAAGTGACTGTAAAATGTAGCTAAGCTGTGAAAGCTCCTGACGTCATGAATAATCTTGGGCTCAGGTCAGTCAACAATCGCCTGAATCTTGGCAGGATCGGTAGATACCCGTATCGAAGATACAATAAACCCTAGGAAAATGACTCTATCGGTGAAGAAAGAGCACTTCTTAACATTAGCATACAATCTTGTTGCTCAAAGGGTAGAACAAACTTGTGTGAGATGGCCTTGATGTTGTTCCTTAGTCATACTATAGATAAGAATGTCATCAAAGTAGACAATGAAAAACTTACCCATGAAAGGTTGAAGAGTTTGTATCATTATCCGCTTAAAAGTACTCAGGGTGTTACTTAGTCCAAAAGGCATGACCAGCCATTCATAGAGACCGTCTTTCGTTTTAAAAGCGATCTTTTCACTCATCACCTGGATAGATCCTAATCTTTTGATACCCATTTTTTAGATCAATATTAGAGAATATTGTAGAATCAACCATTATATCTAACATGTCGTCAAGTCTAGGGATGGAAAAATGATACTTCACCCTGATTCTATTGATGGTACGATTGTCTACACACATTCTCCACGAACTATCTTTCTTAGGAGTCAACAGGCGAAAACTGCACAAGGGCTTAAACTTTCACAAATGAACCCTCTGAGAAGGAGTTCATCGACTTGCCTTTGGAGTTCAGCATGCTCGGTAGGATTCATCCTATAATGAGGCAAATTTGGAAGGGATGCCCTTGGGACGAAATCTATGGCATGCTAAATGTCCCGTAGAGAAGGTAAGGTAGGTCCTTCTGGAATGCATCCTAAAACTCTTGAAGGAATGATTGAACTTTAGCAAACTCTCTATTGCAAAGTTCAATGGAATATCCATAACGACAACAATGAAGAACACTGAGTCACCAACAAGTTCAAACTCCGTAGAGCTAATGATATGCAACCTATTTTGTTCCACACTTTTCTTTGTTCGTGTAAGCCGACAAGTTTTGGGGACAGTGGGTTAAGGTGAATCTTCTCCCCATTAAACACGAAAGAGAAAGAGTTGGATCAACCATAGATTGTTACATCTAGATCAAACAACCAAGGTTGCCCCAGGATGGTGTACCCGACATCCATTGAAATGACATCGCATGATATATGATCCTTATACTCGAGGAACTGGATAGGAACTAGACAACGCTCTTTGACAGCTATAGAAGATGCATCAACCCAAGAGATGCTATACGGTTGAGGGTGAGGAACTGGCTTTAACCCAAGACGAGATACAGTGGCCATCGAAACCACATTAATGCAGCTACTATAAGTGTTGTGCCCCAGGTCCAGTCAACCTTGGACATAATCTCTTTTAATATATAATTAATGCGATTTAATGACATATCTATTATTTAATTAATAGACAATAAAATTAAATAATAGAGTTCGTAGATTCAAATCTTCATAATTTGTTAATCACAAAGAGTTGTGATTGTGAGATACAAATTACATATGATTGAATCTTAAATTATCCGTGATCATAAGTAATAATGAGATACGGATATCGTTATTATGGATAGACCATCATGTGTGGTATTTCTTACTTGTAAAGTAAGTAGCTGATCTCACAAGCTAAAGTATGGTGACATTTGGATGAACATGTGGATGTTTTGTTATAGAACAAAACATTGGAGACTCACCTAGGGATTGCACATGGATAACTATCTGAGTGTCAGTGGTTAATCTCTAACGTTCAGTAGTGGGATTAGTCCTTTGACTTGAGGTCATCATAGTATCTTATATGAGGACAACCATGCTTTGAAGGTGTTGGATGTTGCTCTGCCAAGGGCCACTATACGGCATCGTTCGGGTATGTCAAGAATCATATGAAGGTTGTGAATGACCAATAAAGGATTTGTCACTCTTAGATAGTAGGAGATTATGATCTATATTTCATTCTATTAAGTCGATAACGAAATCGTTGGCCAAGGTGTACTCATGAGTCAAAAATGAGTTTTCGACTTATATTGACTTAATAGTGGAGTGAAAGATATGATCGATAATTGAGATTGACATACTTCCATATCTCGTAATTGATTGGATCATATTGACGAAGGGATTATAGTTTCACGGTAAGCGAACGAATTTGGTTTGGTTTGGTCATACCACGTGACATTTTTCGTCACATACATTGCCCTGACAATTGCTAGATGTCAATCTAGGACGGCGAGTGTGAATTGGTGATAAATTAAAAGGGTGTTTTAATTTATTAATTTTGATTAGATCAAAATAATATTTCACGTCGTTAGACATCATGCTCGAGAACCTGATGGGTCGCACACAAAAGAGAATTGGAAGATTTCAATATGTTAATTAATTAATTAATTTAACAATCGTTGGATAAATTAATTAATTGGGTTGGTTACTTATAGGTACGCATTAATTAATTGGATTAATTAATTCACGGGTAGAATTTAATTAAATGGATTAACTAAATATTGAACCGTGTCAAGCCAAGCCCATTGAGCTTATATAAATAACTAATTAGGGTTTATAATTTTATAGAGAATTCATTATTCTTGCTAGCACAAGAAGAAAACCCTAATCCTGCAATCTTGTTCTTTGTGTGGGTCACGTTGGAGGCTGGACAGTTGGACGGCTGTGTTTGACAAATCAAGATTGTTGAAACGCAAGAAAAGTAAAGGAGTTTGTAGATCTAGAAAAATGTACAATCTTTTTCATTATTTCTATCTACACACAAAGAGATCCTTGGTGGGAATCGAAAACTATTTTTATTTTCCACTGCGCAAGTTAAGTAGATTTCCTACATTGGTATCAGAGCCTACTTTGTGTTTGTTAGGAATTGATTTATATATTATTGAAATTAAAAGTTGATTTACCATGTTTTTCTTGGATCTAGCAATTTAGAGTTATTTTTCTTTTTCAAAACTTGTTTTGAGAAGAGAATAATTTTGGATCAGAAATAAATAAAAAGGTTAATCAATGGATCTGAGGAGGGAGGAGGTGGCAGTGACGGCAGCGCGCACCCCGTCCTCGTGCGCAGCAACACGCGACGCTTGCCGGTGTTGCGCCTTCGCGCTGCTGCAAGACTGGGCACTACCCGCCGCCTTGAGTTGGCCAGCAACAGGAATGACAAAAAAAAGGGAGGAGAAGAAAAAAAAATCTCTAGGGTTTTAGTAGGGTGAATGTGAAAGGAGACGGGGGCCTCAGCTGCAATTTAGGAAATTGCACGCCATTGGTTGCAATTGTGGAAGAGGGGTCAATTTGCAAATTTTGAAATAAGGGCCTATTATGCGATTTGTTAAATTGGAAGGGTTTGCTTATAATTTTAATCTTCGGTCAAATTGTAATTTTTCAAGTGAGGTTTTTAAATGCAATTTCGAAAAGGTTTTAAAATTGTGTTAAATGGGTTTTGACCTATTTTTACTAGAGTTTTAATTTTGACCCAAATTAAAATCTTATTTAAAAATTGACGACTTTTTATATTTTCGTTAAATTATGATTTTAACTTAAATATTAAACTTGACCCTAAATTGAATTTTATTTTATTTAGGAATGTTACCATAAATTAAAATGTTAATTCAATTTAAATTAGAGTTGGACTCTAATTTAATACTTTATTAAAATATGATTTTAATTAATCTCTCACTGAATATATTCTAGAAATTAGAATTGGATTCTAATTTGACATTTAATTAAATTTTAATTTTAATTAAACTGTCTTACCCTAATTTCCCCCTCCCCCTTAAAAAGTAGAGTTGGACTCTAATATTTTGTTTAATTAAAATTTGATTTTAATTAAATAAGTTTTCCCTGAAATATTGGAATTAGAGTTGGACTCTAGTTTTGTTATTTAATTAAAATTTTATTTTAATTAAATTCAACCGCCTTAAGTCTTGGAATTAGTGTTGGACTCTAATCTTGTTATTTAATTAAAATTTGATTTTAATTAAATTCGATCGCCCTAAGTTTTGAAATTAGAGTTGGACTCTAATCTTGTTATTTAATTAAAATTTGATTTTAATTTAATAATCCCGTCCTATAATTGTGGAATTAGTGTTGGAGTCTAATTTGATATTTAATTAAAATTTGATTTTAATTAAATATGCTCGCTAATTTAATTAATTAATTAATATGATTAATTAATTATTTAATTGTTCCGATCCATTTGTCTAAAAGAGTTTAGACAACCTTAATTGCTAGAAACTTGAAAACGTATTTGCATATAATATTAGATATTATATCGATATACATTTATGTGATAAATGTAATATTAGTGGACGATTATGGATTCAACCATATGGATGTGTTGAATGGTTAATTTTATTCTTGTTGTTTTATGTGTCTACGAGCTCTTAATCACTTTTGACCTGCGAGTCCGTTATTGTTATTTTAGGCATGCGAGTCCAATTTCATTTAGGCCTGTATGTCAACTAGTATAGGATACAGGTTGCAGCTAGACTAATTGAAGAAACAAGAAGAGGAGGAGACCATGGAGATGGTGCATTGATACTGTTCAATGCTATACTCCCTAGAAATTGACAACTACTTTTCTTTATGGCTCGGGAAGACTAGATAGTAAAAATCCATAATCGTCCACACTATTATATTATGTTATATATATGTTTATTTGCATGGTAGATGTATAATAAAATATATATGATTGTTACGATGAGACTTTTGAATGCAAAATCCCTCCATAAAATATTAAGTCACATTTATAATCGCCTTCCATCATTATAGTGAAAAATCAGAGTCCCAAATCGTCTCGCTTGTTGTGTACACTCAAGGCTGGTCTATTAGGGATATGTTTGACACTATAAAATATTTGATATTTTTGAATGACGGGTTTGACTTAACTAAAATTTATCTTTTGTTTAGTACACTCAAGGAAATAAATTTTAGAAGCATGTTAAGCTAACACATAAGATGTGTGAAGACAAAGAGTTGTCAGCTTAATGATATGAGAGTTGTATGGAGATACAATTAATAATAGTATCTACCCAAATGTTATATTAAGGCTTGTTGAGTACACTCAAGGTCTTAATGTAACAGATGAGATTCCAACCAACTGGGAGTCAAGTATGGACTCTATAAATTTATGTGAGAGGGTCATAAATTTGAGTTAAACATTGAGAGCATCATTAAAAGTCCATGTTAAATTAATTGATTCATTTTATATAGTATTCTTTTTCTTTTTGTCATTTATACTTATTGAATCATGAATAACCATGTGTATTTGGATGGCATACTAGATGCCAACAATCAAACCAAATCAAATCTTCTTGATTGACACCGCAATTTGAGAATTGTTCTCATGCATGAGAAAACTGGTTACGTCCTTGAGTAACCCTTTCCAAAGACACCTACTGATGACTCGATTAAGGAAGATGTGGCTACTGTAATTAACATAGTGATAACGATAGTACTGTATATATGTGATGCTTGCGACTATGTCGCCTGAGTTACAAAAGCAACTTGAGAGTATAGATGTTAACACATAATTCTTCATTACAAAGAGTTGTATGATAATAATCATGTGTGGAAGGATATGAGACTCTCAAACAACTACACCGGTGTAAAATGATAGAGCAATCTTCGATCGATGCTCATGTACTGAAAATGATTGTCATTGAGAGGTTGTCTCAATGAGGTTTAGTCATGAACTATGAACTAAGAAGTGAATTGGTTTTGCAATCTCTGTCAGAGAAAGCTATTCACAGCTAATTATGAATTTAACATAAATAAGTTCGAATGCACATTCATTTAGTTGCTTAACCTGCTTAGGACTGTTATGCCCAAAATCAAAGTTAGAAGTGGACAAACCATTGATTTCTTTAAAGGTATTAAGAGGAAGTCTTAAGGAGCTTTGAGGAAAGCATCCAATATGGTTGAAGTGGTCAAAGCGAAGGACATATACCAAGTCTAATGATCAATGTTTTCATTATAGAATGAAAAGGTCATTGGAAGAAATATTGCAAGGCTTGCGTCTACTTCATAAGCTTCATAGGTATTTGATACCAGATGTGAATTTCATATTTATATAAATATGGAGAAACTAAATAGAAGTAGACCACTACGAAAAGGAGAAGTTGACCTACACGTTGAAGATAAGCAAAAGTTGACACATTGCCTGTAGGAGCATACTTCTTGCCATTGCCTTTTGGCTTTGTATTGGAATTAGAGAAATGTTGCTCTGTACCCACCATAGCTGGAACATTAAATAGAATTTTATGTTCGAACATGAACTATTTTAATGTTAAGGACAATTATTGTTCTTGCTTATCTTGATAAAGATCCTAATGATTATGGTAAATTACAAAACGACGTTTATATTCTTTAATATTAAGCACTCTATAATGAATATAGAAGTTAAGAGGTATAAAAGTGATAATCTAATTATTATCTAAATCTGGCATGACAGACTTTGTCATATAGATGAAATGCAATTCCAAAGTTACATAGAGATGTATACTTGGGATCAATTGATTTTGACAAGTACGAATTATGCATGTCTGGCACAATGAACAAATCTTCTTTTACTTGAAAAGAAGAAAGGTCTGCATAATTACTGATCTAATGCATACTGATGCATATGGACTCATGTCAATTGATGTCAGGTAAGGTTTCTCTTATTTCATCACATTTACTAATGACTATTTCGGAAATGGCTATGTATATCTGATGAAATTAAAGCATGAATCTCTTGAAAAATTCATGAGATCTAAACGAGAAATAGAGAAACAAATAGGTAAGAATATCCTCACATTAAGATCCGATCAAGATGGAAATATCTTAAAGAATGAAATTCTAGATTGTCTAAAAGAGAACGAGATTCTCTTGCAGTGGACTCTTCCATATACACTGCAGTAGTGGTGTATCTGAAAAGATGAATCGTTAACTATTATATATAGTGCGATTAATAATAAGTCATGCAAACCTCCCAAAATTATTTTGGGATCATGCACTAATTGCATTGTGCAACACATTAAATCATGTCACATTTAAGTTGGTTAATAGAACTCCATACGAGTTATGGAAAGACAATAGTCTCAATTTATCTCATATGAAAACTAGGGGCCATGACGCTTATCTGAAGCGCCTTGAATCGAATAAGTTTGAGGTTATTTCCGATAAATACATATCTGTAGGATATCCAAAACAAATATTTGGATATCAATTCTTAGAGAAAATATTAAGAAAGTCTTCGTCTCATGACATATCGTCCTCTTAGAGAAAATGTTTACTCTAAAAGACGACAGTGGAAGCAAAATAGAACTTGAAAGAGTAAAAGATTCCATAGATATAGTTGACCAAGTAGATGAATCCAAGTTTAATCCCATATCTGATGTGGGGCATACTCTTGATTAGGAAGTAGAGACTCTTGAGGACATGTCAGTTCTGTATGAATCTAGTAAGATCATTCGACCTTCAAGAAGGTGTGAATCTGTGATTACTAATCAGGTATTACTGATCCTGGATGATGAACCTACTAATTAGACAAAAATAAAGTCACGCGTTGACTTAAAAGAGATAGCAAGAGGGCATAAAATTCAAGATGAACTCGACGTATGTGAACGAGGTTTGTACCTTCGTCGACACTCCTGATGGGATAGAACCCATAGGTTGTAAATGGTTTACAATAAGAGGTTGACACTGATGGGAATATCCATACATACAAAGCAAGGCTAGTACCAAAAAGTTAAATATTGACCTTGATGAAACCTTTCCCCTGTAGCCATGCTAAAGTTCATTCGAATTTTGGTTACAATAGTTATATACCATGATTATGGATTAAAGAAAACCTCTTGGAGCTGAAATCTTCAATTTTATAGAAAAATCAAAATGTTTGATTTTATCAAATATGAAGATGAATTGAGTGTTATAGTGGGAGCATTGTCGCATTTCTAACATTATATGCAAGAATATTATTAAAAGGAAACGACATCCCTACATTTCAATTGTTGAAATTATGTTAAAGGATTTTTCATTAAAGATATGAGACAAGCAACTTGATCTATAGATATAGATATAAAAGATTGCTTAGCTCATCCCAATCTATATAGATAAAATCTTGAGAAGATTTTATGTGAAGAAATTGGTTTACTCTTAAGCGGTATGTTGAAAAAGTTCCAAACGTGAAACAACCATTGGCTCAATAATAGAAACCTAATACATGATTGCTTTAGAAGCAGGAAAGAGTCGCAATATAGATCAAGATGTTTATTAATGAACTTGGAGTAGTTTCTAATATTGTTGATCACATGACATTGTACGGTGATAACAATAGAGCCATCGCGCAATTGAAGGAACTAAGGTCTCATCAATGATTCAAATATGTATTAAAGCCGTATAATCTCATCTGAGAGATAATACATAGAAATGACGTAAAGAGAAAAACGAATTCCCATATTTGACAATATTGCAGATCCATTGGCAAAGAATTGTCGTAGCATAACATGATCGTCATGTAGACTCTTATGACATTGGATACATAAGTGATTGGATCTAGTGCAAGTGAGAGTTTGTAAGTGTTTTGCCCTAGGTCCAATCAACTTTGGACATAAACTCTTTTAATATATAATTAATGCGATTTAATGGCAGATTTATTATTAATTAATAGACAATAAAATTAAATAATAGAGTCCGTAGATTCAAATTTTCATAATTTGTTAATCACAAAGAGTTGTGATTGTGAGATACAAATTACACACGATTGAATCTTAAATTGTCCGTGGTTGTAAGTAATAATGAGATACGAATATCTTTATTACGGATAGACCATCATGTGTGGCATTTCTTACTTGTAAAGTAAGTAGTTGATCTTACAAACTAAAGTATAGTGACACTTGAATGAATATGTGGATATTTTGTTATAGAACAAAACATTGGAGACCCACCTAGAGATTTCACATGGATAATTATCTAAATGTCAGTGGTTAATCTCTAACGTTCGGTAGTAGGATTGGTCATTTGACTTGAGGTCGTCATAGTATCTTATATGAGGACAGTCATGCTTTGACGATGTTGAATGTTGCTCTACCAAGGGTCGCTAACATGGCATCGTTCGGGTATATCAAGAATCATATGAAGGTTGTGAATGACCAATAGAGGATTCATTACTGTTAGATAGTAAAATATTATGATCTACATTTCATTCTATTAAGTCGATAACAAAATCCTTGGTCAAGTTGTACTCATGAGTCAAAAATGAGTTTTCGACTTATGTTGACATAATAGTGGAGTGAAAAATATGATCGATAATCGAGATTGACACACTTCCATACTCGTAATTGATCAGATCATATTGATGAAGGGATTATAATTTCACGCTAAGCGAAAGAATTCATACCACGTGACATTTCCCATCACATATATTGCCCTGACACATTACTAGATGTTAATTTGAGACCGGGGAGGGGTGTGAATTGGTGATAAATTAAAAGGGCGTTCTAATTTATCAATTTTGATTAGATCAAAATAATATTTCACGTCGTTAGGCATCGTGATCGGGAACTTGATGGGTCGCACATAAAAGAGAATTGAAATATTGCAACCTGTCAATTAATTAATTTAACAATCGTTGGATAAATTAATTAATTGGGTTTGTTATTTATAGGCCCGAATTAATTAATTAGACAAATCAGATTTAACTAAATGGATTAATTAAATATTGAATCGGGTTAGGCTCAGCTCGTTTGTGCTTATATAAATAATTGATTAGGGTTTACAATTTTGAAAAGAATTCATTACTCTTGCTAGTACAAGAAGAAAACCATAATCCTGCAATTTTGTTCTCTATGTGGATCACCGTTGGAGGCTGGACAGTTAGACAGTTGTGGTTGGCAGATCAAGATCGTTGAAACGCAAGAAAAGCAAAGGAGTTTGCAGATCTAGAAAAAGGTACGATCTTTTTCATAATTTCTCTCTAAACAAAAAGAGATTTTTGGTGGGAATCGAAAACTGTTTTTATTTTTCCCTGTGCACGTTAAGTAGATTCCCTATAGCTACCGTTGTCCACAATAACTTTACAACCATTATTATTGATCTTGATGTAAGTATGGAAAATGGCATGACGATGCCAATCATCAGCATCCTTGGGCTGGGTAAGAGTGCAACAGACGACATCAACTCTAGGCATATTTGGGGTAAGGGGACTGGTCTGAATATAACCTAAGAAGGTATCTTCACTATCCTCTAAGTCGTCAAACTCTTCCAGCTTAGGTTAAAAACCTGGTCCTCTAATGGATCGTCAACTATACCTTCATGTTCTTCCATAACTAGGGCTCGGCTAGGACACTTAGAAGAAATGTGACCAAAACCCTTATAGTTGAAATACTGCAAACGGGAGGACGCCCTTGAAACCTCAAAATCTTTACCTGTACTAATCGATGCAAGGGTAGCATTAGAAGGAGAAAGCCCTAGAATAGACTTAGGGGATGGAGTGGATACAGAAGGGGTTGCAATGCGGGTATCACTACGAGTTCTATAAGGCATCTTAGTCATTAACTCGTAATCCCGAATGAAAGAGTAGGCGTGGTCAAGAGTGGTGATGCCTCTAAAGATAAGTTCACGTTTAAGATCATCCTTTAGACTTTGCCTAAACCTACTCAAGGTCATGACCTCATCCTCAACGACCTGACATCTCATTCGAAACTCGTCAAACTGAGCAGCGTAGTTGGTCATAGGTCGATTGCCTTGCGTAAGTGCATTACATTGATCCAACAAGTTATCCCTGTAAGATTGATGCAAGTGTTTATCTTGAAGATGATGCTTTATTTCATCCCAACTCTGAATAGGGGAAGCATGATGTCTCTCCATGAGATCCTGAACACTTTCACAAAAGAGTTTAGCAGTGCCAGTTAATTTCAGACTGGCAAATTGAACTCTCCGATCTTCCAGGACCCTATACCAGGCGAAGAAATGATCCATATCTCTAATCCATTGATTGAATACACTAAGGTCTAGACAATCATTAAATGTGGGGACATCTAACTTAATGTTTCGAAAGAGACGCTCCTCGTGGCGAGGGGAAGATTGTGTACCATGACGATGATGTTCTCGCTCTTGTTCACGAACCTGATTTCCATTCCTACGATTATGTCTAACGTGGTGTCGACTACCCCATGGACAATGATGAGGTCTATTAATGGACATTTCAGAGTTTTTAGCTTCAGTCGAATATGGCATTGGATCAAGGGTGTTCAACCTAGCGGCTACGGCTCTATTCTCCTCACGAGTAGCAGCTACTTCAATTTAGATAGCCGCTAATTGATTTTGTAATTGTTGTTGTCCATTGGCAAGTAGTGCCAACTGATGGGTAAGAGCCTCAATTTGAGATGGGTCCATGGTAAGGATACTAACACTAGAGGTATTAACAGGATCACTATGCAATTGCATACACGATAACACTAGCTAGGTGAAGTGCGCTGTAGACATCAATAAACAACGAGTGCCAATAGTAAAATAGCAATTTGAATTTATTATTATTATTATTTTTCTTTTTCTTATTAACTTAAGAGATAGGATTACGTAAGTTTGAATGTAGTAAGCGAATAATGCTGATGCGAAGAAAATAAAAAGCAAGGGAACAAATGACTAATCGAAAGGTCTAATCACGTTGGGTAATCGGGGAACAATGAGAGTTAATTTGTGAATTTCAGTCAAGTAGGTTTTAAGGCCACAATTATCAAATAACAGCAACACAAATAATGTAAATGATGGGATTTTAAAATGAAGAACCAGTATAAACCAAAGATAGATAATAATGGTGACTCTCTATAGTTCGATTGTGACTCCCAGAATTTAGATTGGTCTAAATTGCCGACGCATGGGACCCATGGTATGTTTATGTTCTATCCCTCGTTTCAGTTGTCTTCGACTTTAGAACTCACGCTTGTGAATTGTAATTTATACTTTTTTTGTTCTGGTCCTGTTGTGGTGTAGGCATTGTCACAATAATATCTAATAATTAATTGCGCCAATAAATTGCCTCGGCCTCTTGGTATTCCTTTGAATAGTTGATTCTTTAAATATCTTCAGTTGAGTTGGGCGATTGGTGGAAGTTTGTGGCGACAGTGAAATTGAATATCTTCAGTTGAGTTCCTAGACGACTACGGCTGGCGATGATGGCTAGAGTGACGGTGGGTTATCCTTGTGAGCGTGTGATGGAGGGTTGGGTAGTGATGCGGTAGTAAGTGGGGTGGTGGCTGGTTGCGATGGCTTGTGGCGACGAAGGTTGATAGATGAGAGTTAATGGCTGATGGCAGGATGGAGGCGAGCGGACGGAACTCGAGTTTCAGGAGATGGATCAGGTCTGATTGGAAAGGATGTTGGAGATTTGAGGGTTGTCGGTGTGGGTGGCGTCGACGAGCGACACAACTGGGGATGCAAACGTGGAGGACCGACTTTTGGAAGCGATGTGGAATTGGGCTGTAGACGGGGTATTGAGACGGGTTGAATGTGTAGTGAAGTGTGAATGGGCTTGGAGTAATTGGAAGAGTTGGGCTGGCTTTGGTGTTTATTGGGCTTGGAAGTGAAAATTGAGGTTGGCAATAATTGGGCTTGGTTGGGTATTATATATAATGGGCTAAGGTTTTCTATTGTGATGGGTAGAGTTTTAGTTGTTGGGCCTATGTGTTGGGCTTCATGGAAATGGGTTTATTAAAAGATTGCTGGACTGAATAGAATTTGGGTTGAATTAGGATTTTGGGACTTGGATTAGGATGCTATCTAGATAACAAGATTGACATTGGAAAATAGCAATTTACAAAATTTGAGGAGTAGCGTAGAAAAAATGGCTCTTGATGATAAAGAAATTTTTTTTCACCCTTTTTTCACTTTTTTTCCTCGAGTGTGAACTGTACCTGTGAATAGTAACATTCTTTTCACACTTTTTAACTAAGGACGAAATTGGAAAAAAGAAGAAACTGCTGCCACAACAAAGTCTTTCATTTTATTGAACAAAAAAATTGTTGCTTCACAATTTTTTTGTTTGTGTTGTTCTACAAGTTTGTGATTATATCGCAAACTAGATTTAAATAGTAAAACAAACCCTAACAAGACAGGGCCAATACAACCCAATTCCCTAATTAAGAGTCCAACTAGAAAATAAAATAAATAAATAAACTGGATGTCCTCATCAATTAATACAGTCAAATGATTTCAAATTCACTTACCAAACATAAAGGAGTGATACCCGTCAGGCGTCGAATGCCTCCATCCTTTTTGTCACAATGATGCCTCCATCCTTTTCTAGAGCCTTTTGACATCAAATGTGGATATTTCCTATATAGTCGAATGTAGGAATTGCAGTTGCCATGTAGATAGTTATCTTCTGTGAGACATCAATGAACCTCTGTGTTTAATCAATTCATAGTTTGAATTCTTACATGGATTTTGCTACTTTGAATGTCTGAATATGACAATATATCCATTTGTGATTCAAGTTTTGTCCCGGATAACCCAAAACCTAATAACCCTCGAGCTCCACCTAAAAGGCCCAACCTCAGTCTCCCTCAAAACCCGCAAATCTAAGGTCAAGAAGTTTCTAGGTCGAGCTTGCACCTGTTTTGGTTGGGTTTAAGGTCTCTTGATTCTATTCTTCCCAACGACCTAGGGAAGTACTAACGCTACTTAAGCTATAGTTCCTAGTTCTCTTTAAACATGTTATTATTGGCTTATAACATTTTAATTCAAACTAAAATACAACACAAAGTATAACACAAATAACTTACCCTATGAGGATAAGGATCATACGTAACTGAATCATTCTATAACTCTACTGCCAATACCTATAAATACAGGGCCAAGGCTTGTTATACAGGTACATTTTTCATTATTTTCTAGTTCATCGCCTTGCACACTAAATTTTTTGTCTGACTTAAGCATCAGAGGGGTGACGAGAACACGCATCATTGTCTTTATTTTAGTTATCAGAAGATCGTTCGTGTTCATCTAAGCTCGAAGTTCAAGAATAAAGTTCAAGGTCGATCAGGTAAGATTTTTGGTAGCATCATTGGAACCGTCTTTGGGAAATGCTACCAGAAGCCATGGTCAATACAAGTTCAAGTCTTCCTCCAGCAAGCTCATCCATTCCAAACAACCCTCCACCTCCTGAGGAACACCATGTCCGTTAAGAAGAATCATCAGAGATGCCAGCACCTCCTCCAGCCATTGTTACTACTAGAGCCTTTGAGGAGCTCCGTCAACAAGTTGCCATACTAACCCAATTGTTGAGTCAAAGGAATTCTCACCCGTCGCATACCCCAAATCCTAAAGGTGGTTTTATGGCGGATGCTCGAGCACGAGTCCCACGCACAATTCATGGTGATGGTGGGATTGGAAACTCGGGTGTATCATAAATGATCTCAGGCTCGAGGTCTGTTATAATGGACTTCACCGAACTCACTAGGATTATTCAAGAAGAGAAAGCAACGGGTATGCAACAAAACACCTGGGCAACAAAAGAATTCACCCCCAATACGTCGTTCACCCCAGAAGTTCTCTCATATCCTCTTCCGGACATGTTCAAGTATCATTAGATAAAGGAATATGATGGGACAACCAACCCCATCAACCATCTTAATGTGTATACAGATATTATGAACTTACAGGTCATACCAGATGTGGTGATGTGCAAGGCCTTTCCTCAGACTTTCACTAATGCGGCCAGAGATTGGTTTTCCACATTAGAACCCAATTTTATCACCTCTTTCTCAAATTTGGCTTATAAGTTCTCCGTTTTCTTTGTAAGTAGCAAGCGAATCAGAAAGACAGTCGTATCACTCATGCAGATGCACCAAGGGCTCAGTGAAACGGTTCGTAGTTTCATGACCAGATTTAACAAAGAATGACTTCAGATCCTCGATCTACATATCACAGCCACAGTCTCGACTTTGACATATGCCATAAGATGTGAAGCATTCAAGATGTCCTTATCCAAAACTCCTCCAAAGTCAGTAACTGAGCTCCTCATCGAGTCGAGAAATACATAAAATTGAAGAAACCATGTGATGGGAACCCCGTACCAACGTTGACTACGAAACCCACAACGAGATTGATGAACCCAAGAAAGCCAAATTAATCTAAAAGTTTAGGATTAACCCAAAAGAAAGTCGAACAAAAAAACCCAACAAGAACGACGCTTGAAAGACCCCTTGATCACGCTATCCAAGAATTAAATCCGGTTGTTTGAACGCCATAAGTTAACACTTGATAAGTTCGAAATTGTTCAATGAAGAACGATGAAGAGAAGACAATACGTCTCACTTTTAATTCAATATCAATAATGTCAAAGGTTTTTAACAATTGAATGGAAACTCCTATTTATACTAAGCCTAAAAACTAGTTAAAAATAGTGCAAAAGTCGAGTATAATCTCCAAAATATGGAAAAGAACCAAAATCTAACAAAATATGGAAAATTACCAAAATTGGAAAATTCGCCAAATTTTTGGCATGTGCGGCCGCATGGTGTAAATCCACTCGGTCGCATTGTTCAATTGAAATTGCACTTTTGGTTTTCGATATGCATGTGTGTGGCCACATGTGGTTTTGCCTGTGCGGCCGCATGGTGTTGTCTTCAGCCTCCGCTTTCGTCGCTTGATAACAAATTGATCCAAGTTGATTCGGCCTTCGACCTGAACATGAAAGTTGCTCCATTTTGAGTCCCGAACGTGGTTCCATCAATGATTTCTTGAACGAGCAATCCCATCGCTTGTTTCACTTGCTTTTCCCTTGATCGTGTCATCGGTCCGCCATCGACTATCAACGGGTCTCGCCTCGCACTTGCCTTCGTCGGGCTCGACTCCTGGATCATATCACCATGCCCCAAGAAAAGAAGATTCATCATCGAAAATTCTGATCATAAAAGGCCGCATAAGTCCAATCTACGACAAGATGCCCCTCGGGTCAAGCCAAGATAAGATCCCTCGTCAACATCCTTCACCCGCTTAAACACATCGAGGTCTAACATTTTAATAGAGATTAAGGACTTGAAAGAGCTTAATTGGCCTCCTAGATTACGATCTCCACCAGATACTCGTGACAATAGCAAGTACTGTGATTTTCATCGAGATCATGGGTATACAACTGAGAATTACTTTGCTTTGAAGCGTGAGATTGAAGCTCTTATAAAAAGAAGGTTTTGGGCTCTTACATTAGCAATGACAAGCGCCTAAGGAGCAATCAGAACAAAGACAAGGTCCCAGAGAGTTGGGAAAACAAGCAGCCTACTATAGGTACTAACAATATTATTGTTAGAGAAATGGCCTCAGGAAAAGATTCTAGCAGCGGGCGCAAGCAATACGCCAAGTAGTCTCTAACCGTCTCAAGGACAGATCTTGGTTATACAAAGGACATCACTTTTAGGACAAGGGACTTAGAAGGCATATTGTTTTCTCATGATGATGCTCTAGTTCTATCGGCCATCATTGCCAACTTTTAGGTCAAACGAATTCTGGTAGACAATGGAAGCGCTGCTAATGTATTGTCTCATGAAACTTTTGTTCAAATGGGTATCTTAATGGAACAACTCATGTCGATCAAAACATCTCTTTAGGGGTTTGAGGCAGGGTCATCACCCCAGAGGGTATTGTCAAGTTGCCCTTGACATTGGGATTGGAAGGTAGGCAAGTGACTCAGATTACAACCTTTGACGTTGTCCGTACTCCAATGTCCTACAATGTCATACTGGGAAGGCCACTGCTCAATAGAATCAAAGCTATTGTTTCAACCTCTCACTTGGCTATGAAGTTCCCTACAAGTAATGGGATTGGGGTGGTTCAAGGTAGGCAAACAGTGACACGAAAATGTTATATAACAAGTGTCTGGAAGATCAAAGGCGACGTCATAAACCTTTTGTAGCTCGAGCTTGAGCATGAGAATCATGGAAGCTCACTCTAATAGAGAGGTTGACTGAGGTCGAGCTCGAGCCTGGCAGGAAAGTGACTATTGGATGGGAGCTAAATGTAGTAGTCATGGCTGAACTTATAAGTTGTCTCTTCCGAAACATTGATGTATTAGCCTGGAATGTCGAGGACATGCCTGGGATTGACCCAAAGGTTACAGTACACAAGCTCAATGTAAATCCAGAGGCAAGTCCTGTCAAGCAAAGGAAAGGGCAGTTTGCACCTGAAAGGTGAGAAGTCATAAAGGAAAAGATTCCTAAGCTCGCTAATGCGTGGTTCATTCAGAAGTGCAATACCCTGATTGGCTTGCTAATATAGTTCTTGTCGAGAAGGCTAATGGAAAATGGCAAGTTTGCATTGACTTCACAAATTTGAATACAGCATGCCATAAAGACAGTTATCCATTGCCTCAGATCTATAATCTTGTGGACAGTACATCAGGTCATATGCTGTATAGCTTCTTGGATGCATTTTCAAGGTATCACAAATACTCATGGTGGAAGAAAATCAAGAAAAGACCTCATTCATGGTCGACTCAGCCATATATCATTACCAGGTCATGCCTTTTAGACTGAAGAATGTTGAGGCAACATATCAAAGGCTAATCAACAAGGTTTTTGTCGACCTGATTGGAAAGACAGTCGAAGTATATGTAGATGATATGGTGGTTAAAAGCAAGAAGTAAATGACCATATCTCTGATCTTGAGGAAGTATTTACCATGCTACGGAGGTACAAAATGAAGTTCAACACCTTACAAAATGTGCATTTGGAGTAGCATCAAGAAAGTTCTTGGGTTTTATGATCACACACAGATGAATATATGCTAATCCTGATAAAATCCAAGCTTTGATGTCTATGGAGCTCCATAAGAGCAAAAGAGACATCCAGAACTGGACAAGTCGCATAACAGCACTGAACAGGTTTGTCTCCCAAACAGCAGACATGTATTTCTCCCTTTTCAAATCACTTAGGGAAAATCAAGCTTTTGATTGGAACAATGAATGTGACTTAGCTTTTCAGGAGCTCAAGCAAGCATTAGCAACACCTCCAGTTCTTACCAACTTGGAGATCGATGACACGCTGTTATTGTATTTGGCTATTTTCTAGAATGCAGTAAGCTGAGTGCTGGTAAAGGAAAAAGGAAGGGTCTAGCAGCCCGTCTATTACGTAAGCAAGGTACTTCTTGATGCAAAAAATCGATACACACTTGTCGAATAGCTTGCTCTGGCTTTGGTTTTAGCTGCCAGAGAGCTACGACAATACTTCTAGCCACATCCAATTGTTGTACTCACCAACCATTCCCTTAGACATATATTTTAGAAGCCAGATGTCTCAGGAAGATTATTAAAATGAGCAGTTGAACTTGGAGAATTTGACATAGAGTTCAAACCGCGACTCGCTATTAAGGCTCAAGCTTTGGCCAATTTCATAACAGAACTCACCCCAAGGTCCCAAGCAACGAAAGATAAGGACTCGAGCATGACCTCCAAAATATGGGAGATCTTTGTGGATGGCGGCATCCAATAGTTCGGGCTCGGGAGTCGATGTCATCATTACTAGCCCACACAGGACCACAGAATTACAATATGCACTCAAAATTTAATTTTAAGGCCACCAACAACGAGGCAGAGTATAAAGCTATTATAACAGCTCTTATAAAGCTATTATAATAGCTCTTGAACTTACAAAAAATCTCGAGCTGGAGCATGTCAAAATTTTCGGTGACTTACAGCAAGTGGTTGGGCAGATTGAAGGGTCTTTCGAAAGAAAGGATGAAATGATGAGTTTATATTTTCTGAAAGTACATGACCTTTGAAGGAGTTTATCAGTTGTGAAATTCTAAAAGTAGCCAAAGCCGACAATGCCAAAGCCGATGCATTGTCCAGACTTGTCTTCATGGGAGTAGATGGACTTGATAGAATAGTGCACATCAAGATGGTAACTGAGCCTAACATATCTCAAAAGACAAGCATCATGGATATTGATTATGAGCCCTCTTAGATGGATCCAATAGTTGAGTACATAAGAAGCGAAAACCTACCATCTAATCCTCGAATTGTAAGGAGCATTCGATCTAGGATGGCAAGGTACTGTATCATTGGAGGAATTTTGTTTCGTGAGAGTTTCACACTCCCATATCTAAGATGCCTCAAACCTTCTGAGTCTCTTTAAGCATTCACTGAAGTTCATGAAGGAATGTGTGAAAACCATCAAGGAGCTCGAGCTCTCGCATATAAACTGATAAGGTATGGGTATTATTGGCCAAGCATGAAAAAAGATGCAGTAGATCATGTTCGTAAGTGTGACAAGTGCCAAAAGTTCAACAATGTCATACATGCTCCCACTGAAGAGTTAACTTCCATCTTTACTCAGCTCCTTTCGAACTGTGAGGAGTTGACATCCTTGAACCTTTTCGTTTGGCTAGAGAAAAATTAAAGTTTGCACCCGTAGCAGTTGAATACTTCACCAAGTAGGTAGAAGCTGAATCCTTGGCAACAATATTGAAGCCTAAGCTCAGATCATTTATATGAAAGTCCATTGTATGCAGGTTTGGAGTACCAAAAGTCCTCATAACGAATAAGAGGCAGTTTGACAATCCCCAATTTAGAATTTTTTGTGCCAATCTCGAGGTTGATCACTGCATGACCTCCATGTTGTACCTACAGTGTAATGGCCTCGCCAAAGTAACTAATCGAATCACACTGTAGGATCTTCGAACGAGGATTGGGGATACTAAAAGTGACTGGCCTAATGAGTTGCCATCCATACTTTGGGCATATAAGACTTCATATAAAATAGCTACTAGTAAGACACCCTTCTGCTAGCCTTTGGACTAGAAGCTACTGTCCCAATTGAAGTTTGCCTAGTGACGTTAAAGAGGCACGAGATAAATACAGAGGAAATGACCACGGAACATCTTGACATACTTGAAGAAGTAACAGAGCGGGCCTCACTCAGAGCTATAAATTATCAAAGTAGAATAGCAAGGTAATTCAACAACAAGGTCCAGACAAGAAGGTTCGGAGTTGGGGATCGAGTCCTTAGAAAGCCAGAAGCTACCGGTTATCCTCTAAGAAAGCTTTGTCCAGCATGGGAAGGACCTTTCGAGGTCATACAGAGATTAAAGGATGGAGCTTACAATCTCAGGGACACGTTGGGGAAGTCATTCCCAAGGCTATGAAACACCAATAATCTGAAGATTTATTACAAGTAGCTAGCCATAGCCATAACATTTTTTTCCTTTCGGGCTTCCATGCACATAATAAGTTCATTTTCTTTATCTTTGCATTTTTTCTTTTCACTTTTTGGGCCTGTACTTCCCGACAATTTTTACTTTTGGAAGCTCGAGTCCGCACACCCTTGAGCTCTTTACTACAATATCATAAGAATTTCTCTTTTACATAGATGTTTCTACCTTTTAATCAATTAGCATAAGATCGTGCTTTGTGCGCACAGATAATACTTATTCAGTTAGCATAAAGTTGTGCTCCACACATGCAACTAATACATAACCAATTAGCATAAGGTCGTGCTCCGCGCATGCAGCTAATACTTAATCAATTAGCATAAGGTCATGCTCCGCGCAGGTAGCTAATACATAACCAATTAGCATAAGGCCGTGCTCCGCTCATGCAACTAATACGTGACCAATTAGCACCAAACCATTCCCCGCACATGCTGTCATACATAGGTATAATGATGCATAAACAGAATATGCTAAGTCAACACGTCGATCATAAGACCCCAACCTCCCTGACCCCAGTTTGCCTAAATAATGAGAAATTTCAAGGTCGAGATCAAGCGTGTCCTACCAATTGCACCCAAGCTCGTTAACAAATGAAAAAATAAATTTTCAAAAGGACTAGCATGAGCTCAACTGTATAAACTACAGCGACCCAATGGCTACCATTCAACATTTGAACTCAAAGAACCACAGATGGTTTGCAGTACATGATTTTTATACTTGGGCTCGATGTCCCATACATGACTTACATTACAAACACGTGCTAGAAGCTTGAAGATAGATATCCCCAAGCTTAAAAATCCAAACTCAATCTCTAGAGCAAAAGGGGTGATTTGTTTTCGCTATCTCCTATAACTGTTCATGCTCGAGCTATCACCGTTCACTTGAACTATTTGTTAGAAAATAGACAAATATATAACATCTTCGAGCTACAACATGCTTGGGCCAAACATTCTTAGAGAACATGAGTTAATTGGTTATGAAACATAATCTTTACCAATGCTCGAACTACGAACGCTTGCGATAACAGTCCAGACTTAAAATTATAACCATCATGCATAACATTCGAGTGTAAAATATGAACTCAGAACACGAAACGAATTAATGTACGCGATCTATGAAACCGAGCATAAAAGTGAAATTGCATAAACATCGATTGAGTACACATTAAAAATAAAGGTTAAAGCCCAAGATCGGGTAATATACTTGCAATTCCTCAAAAAACAAAAACAAAATTCGATAACAAATGACTAGTCCAGGTCGATGGGAGTAGAAACATCCCATGGTCGGGATCCCCATCATCGCTATCGTCATCCACCTCCGAAGCTGAAAGGTCAAGCACACCAGCAAGCTTGTTTACTATCTTGAGCTCCTCGACCACAGACTTAAGGTCATTAGCACTGGAGGATCCAGGCATGGGCTCGACTGTGCTACAGCCCGTGTTCACCCCTGAAAATGTCTACTTTTTTCTTAGACTTTTTCAAGAAGGTTGGATCCGTTACTAGTCATCAGGGAGTTTTCTTCGCAAAAAGGAATGAGCAAGTCAGAGCCCGTAATGATAAGAACCTGACCTATACTGGCCAAGAAGAGTCTCGAACTAGTCAGACTTTTTAAAATCCTTAACTGCCTGAGCACGAGCCTCAGCTCGAACCCTCTCCAGTTCTTCCTCAAAGCTCTTCTTGGTAGCATGAGTTCAAGCCTACCCTCTTCAGCATCATCCCTTGCTACACCGATCTCATCCCAGGCCTTACAAAGGTCAACCCCGACAATGTTCCACTCTTTCTTGAGCTAGAGAGCCTGTTTCTTTGCCTGCTCGAGATGTTAAGGCCATTCAAGGCCAAGCCCCTAGCCACACTCAGTAACAGCAAAAAAGAATTAGAAAACTCGACATTAGTTCAATCAAAAAGAACAAAAATGATTGAAACTGGGATAAGTCAAGTCATACCCTCAATGTCAGGCTATCGAGAGCTTTAACTCCCTTTGGGAGATCGACGTCCTTCTTATATTTGTTGACGATCTCCTTTATTAATGCACACTCAGAATATTCCTCGAGCGAGCTTGAGGGGATATGGTTAAGTCCAGCATCGAAGATGTCCGGATCTCTCCAAGGTATAGACGCTCGAACTTGATGTTTTAGTATAGGCTGTGGAGGGAAGGTCGAGCTTCTGGACATCGAGGTCTGGCCACTATGCTCAGGACTGCCCTGGGCATGGCTTCTCTGACCTCTTCTTCCCCTTTGGCAGGGCCTTTAGCCTTATAATGGACATTAGCGAGTAGCTTCGATGAGTCGAAAGACATCTCTAAATCTGTAAAAAATGATACAACACTTTAGCTCGACCTATAGTTCGTGGACAATATAAGAAAAGAATAAGAAGTAAAGACCCTACCCTCGAGGCCTTTGACATTTTCCAAGTCAAGGGTGTTATCCTCGAGAAGATAATCAATCTTTTCTATCAAGGGGTCGTGATTCTCTAATCTTAGCCTATCTTATTCTAGAACATCAAAATAAGCTTGACCCTCGTTAAACCTATCCTTATCAGGAATCTCCCACCTTGGGCTGAAGAAATGGTCAGGGTCTTGGGTTTAACAAAAAAGAATCATTTCTTCCAACCTCGAAGAGAGCTAAGGGTATATAGACTCCTGAACCCTCCATTCGTTGACAAATACACAAAGCAATTGTACCCTAGAGAGAACTACATATCAAAGACCATTCTTAACAGGTCGAGCCTAGGTTCAACCTCAAGGCATCTATATAAAATGAAAAAATGCAATAACAACCTTCACCTATTAGGGGCGAATTGGCCCGGACATAAATAAAAGGATGTCAGGAAGTGAATGAAAAAGGGATGAAGAGGCCACCTTAGCCCGGCGTTATGGGCATTTCTAAAAAAAGTCATCTCTCCCTCTCAAGCTCCTAGAACAATTTCAGTTGGCTCAGGGACTCTAACGTCACACAGGGGCATAACCCCGAACTCCTTAGCTATCCTAATAATCACATGCTCTTTGTATTTGGTAGGATCCTTGAGGTAGGTCAAGACAACCTCACTCTTAATACGCAAGCTAATAGGAATAGCCATTGGGATAAGGGTTGTGCCTGGATCTTCAGGGCTACTACTACTAATGTTCGAGCCAGATATATAGAGGGTTGGCTACTGTCGCTAGCACTTGACCCCTTGCTGCTGCTGCTGCTGCTACTACTACTACTACTACTCGACATAATGTTGTGTAAATAAATAACTTTAGGGCTTAAACTCTTACCTCTTTAGGTGGTCACTCACAACTCGCTATCCCCTAACTCGAGCATGATTTCACAGAGAGTTGACAGTAAAAAGTGAAAAATGAAGGTGAAAAGTGGGGGTATTTATAGGGGACATGTTGAATGTCAACCGTCTTTTAACCCTAACCCTTAGATCATGACACGTGGCAGCCATCTAAGATCGTTCCCTGTCAACCCAACGCATGTCTAACACATAGAACGATCAGAACGTTTACACCTCTGCATCTTCACTTGTAGCTCGAGCTTGGACCGCGATCTGTGACATCGATGCACAGGGGCCTTTGATGATCCAAAACCTAATAACCCTCGAGCACGACCTAAAAGGCCCGACCTCAACCTCCCTCAAAACCCACAAATCTGAGGTTGGGATGTTTCTCGGGTGGACTTGCACCTGTTTGGGTTGGGTTTGAGGTCTCTTGATTCTATTCTTCCCAACGACCTAGGAAAGTACTCACCCTAAACATATTATTATTAGCTTATAACATTTTAATTTAAACTAAAATACAAGACTTCAATTATAACACAAATACCTTACCTTATGGGGAAAAAGATCATACGTGACTGAATCCTTCTATAAGTCTACCGTCAACACCTATAAATATAGGGCCAAGGCTCATTATACAGGTACTTTTTTCATTATTTTCTAGTTCATCACCTTGCACACTAAATTTTCTGTCCGATTTAAGCATCCAAGGGACGACGAAAACACACCTCGATACCTTTGTTTCAAGTATCAGAAGATCGTTCGTATTCATCTAAGCTCGAAGTTCAAGAATAAAGTTTGAGGTCAATCAGGCACGATTTTTGATAGCATCATTCCCTAAGATATCACAACGAGATTTCCATTTTTATCCTATTTGGTTTTGTGGTGGTGCAAACGCGAAATTTACTGTAAGTTTTGTATTACATATGAGATGAATTTCATCCAAAAGAAAGATGGCTTATATGCTGCCCGATCATTGTTTTTTTCCAGTTAAAATTTCATAATATTAAAGTAAAAGTTTATCAAACAAGCACGCAATAATTCTTTTTACCTAGGGAAAATTTAGTTGTAAGAAACAAGAAATGAAAACAAAGTGTAAAAAGGTTCATTTATTATGTTCGTTCACTTTTCTGACTCAGGTTTTCTTTCAAAATCGAACCCAAGAAAATTTTAAAATAAAACTTAAATCATTTTAATTATATTTCAAAAGTTTCTATTTTTCATTTTAAAATAAAAACTTCCCATATTTCTCATCCCTATTATAAAACTAAGGGAAGAGAAAAAATAAGCGAAGAAATAGAGAGTCAAAACTCAATTATTATTATGATCCAATGCCCTATATTTATAGGATCCAAAATAATAGTTACAATTGGAATAAAATAGATCTTCTAAACTAGATAAGACTTATCCATGTATCATGATAACACTAAATAACATCAATAATTATCTCATTATTTTACAACACTCCCCCTTTGATGATTATTTGTATAATAACTGCATCATTAAAAACCTTGTTTAATAAAAACCAGTGGAAAAGAATCAAACAAAGAGAAAAAGAGTACAGTTGATTGTCAATATTTTGGAGTATAAAGAAACTGCTGCCTCATTAAAACCTTATTAGGAAAATCCAGTGGGACAAAACCTAGATTAAGAAAAAAGAGTACATCTACCCCATGATGAAAATCACTGAAGATCTTTGAGTCGATGCATTCTAATCCTTTGAACCAATTTCTTTGATGTAGATGTTGGCAATGTTTTTGTAAATAAATTGGTTATATTGTCACTTGAGAGAATTTGTTGGATATTGATTCGCCATTCTTTTGAAGCTCATGTGTATGAAAGAATTTTGAAAAAATATGCTTCGTCCTGTCACTTTTGATATAGCATTCTTTGAGTTGTGCCTTCGTACAAAATTGTTGAGCTATCTTTTATTTAAATTAACCCGCATGATACTTGGATATGATGGGTCATGTTTCTCAACCATACACATTCTCGACCTCTTCATGGATTGTAATAATTTCAGAATTATTTTAGGATGTAGTTGTCAATGATTGCTTCACAGATCTTCATGATATAACTGTTCCTCCACGTGTAAACACATAACCTATTTGTGATTTAGCTTTATGTAGGTTAGATGGATAAAATGCATCTGCATATCCCACTAACGCAGATTCTGACTTTTGAAAATAAAATAATTCCAAATCAATTGTGCCTTTAAGGTAAGGAAAAATATGTTTAACGCCATTCCAATAACTTAGAGTTGGTGTAGAGCTATATCTTGCAAGGAGATTTACAGAAAAAGTCATGTCGGGTCGAGTGCAATTTACATGATAAGTTAATATTCCAATTGCACTAAGATATGGTATTTCAGGACCAAGAACCTTTTTTCCATTTTCAAGTAGACGAAATGGATCTTTTTTTACATCAAGTGATCGAACAATCATAGGTGATGCCAATGGATGTGCATTATCTATATAAAAATATTTTACAACTTTTTCTATATACGTAGATTGGTGAACAAATAATCCATCCACAAAATATTCAATCTGCAATCCAAGACAAAATTTAGTTTTTCCCAAATTTTTCATCTCAAATTCATTTTTCAAATAATCTGCATTTTGTTGAGCTTTTCAAGAGTTCCAATTAAATTTAAATCATCAACATAAACTGCCACAATTACAAATTCAATATCTGTTTTCTTTATAAAAACACATGGGCAAACATCATCATTTTTATAATCCTCCTTCAACAAATATTCGTAAAGGCGATTATACCGCATACGTCTGGATTGTTTTAATCCATATAATGATCTTTGCAATTTAATTGAGAACATGATTCTCGGACATGTATCATTTGTCTTGGCACTTTAAGTCCTTTGAGAACTCTCATATATATGTCACTCTCAAGTAAACCGTACAAATAGGCAGTTACTACATCGATAAAGCGCATATCAAGTATTTTGTGACACTGTCAAACTAATTAAGAATCTAAAAGTGATAGTGTCCATTACGGAAGAATATGTTTCCTCATAATCAATTTCTGATCGTTGTGAGAAACCTTGAGCTACGAGTCGATTTTGTATCTTATAATTTCATTATTCTCATTTCTATTTTGTACAAAAACTCATTTGTATCCAACATGGATTACATTTTCAGGTGTTCGAACAATTGGTCCAAACACTTTTCGTTTCTCCAAAGAATTCAATTCTGTTGGCTTCTTTCTATTTTGGCTAATCATTTCTATTTTGACGGTCTTTAACCGACTGTGGTTCAGGATCCTCATTTTCCATAATATCAAGAACTACATTAAAGGCGAAATTATTGTCTATAGCAACATTATTTCGTTCCCATAATTTATGAGATAACATATAATTTATTGAAATCTCATTATTTTCGGATACTTATGGTTCTTCAGGAACCATATTTTCAATATCTGATCGATTAATCTTTACTAATGTGACTTCTTTCAAAGTTTCTGGTTGATTTTTCTCCTGTGCCTTTCATCTTCGAGGTACAGAGTCCTTTGACCCAACTAGTCGATCACGCTTCTGGCGTATTTGAGATTCATTTGTCACAGTAGATTGTCCTGTAGGGACATCGGTTTTTACTAGAATATTTTTAGCTGGTATATATGATTGTCACTTTTCTTGTGTCAACAAATGCATAGGTAATTGATTTGCATCTCTTTGCAAATGAATGATTTTTTCAACCTCTTGCTCATATTCATTACTGCAGTGATCAAAATAAGATAGGGTTGTCTCATTCCAAGAGATTTTACCTTATTTTTCAGGATGTAGTTTTTCCCTCCTAAAGTTGGAAAAGTCATTTTATCAAAATGACAATTTACAAAACGTGTAGTAAATAAATCACCCGTTAAAAGCTCAAGATATCTAATAATTGATGGTGAATCAAAATCCACATAAATCCCAAGTCTTCGTTGGGACCAATTTTAGTACGTTATAGGGGTTAAACATGGGCTTGAACAGCACAACTAAAAATTTGTAAGTGAGAAATATCAGGTTCATGACCAAGTGCCAGTTGCAAAGGTGAATAGTGATAATATGCAGTTGGTCTAATACGAACCAATGATGCAGCATGTAATATGACATGACCCCAATTAAAAGTTGGGAGTTTTGTTTTTATAAGTAATAGTCTAGCAATAAGTTGTACACACTTAATAAATAACTCTGCTAAACAATTTTGTGTATCAACATACACAACTGAATGTTCAATTACAATCTCAATTGACATACAATAATCATCGAATGTTTATGATCTAAATTCACCAACATTGCCAAGGCGAATAGTCTTAATTGAACAATTGGGAAATTGCGCTCGTAATTTTACAATTTGAGCAAGTAGTCTAGCAAAGACTACATTCCTAGTGAAAAGTAGGCAAACATGTACCATTTAGTAGAAGAATCAATTAATACCATAAAATAACAAAATGGTCCACATGGTGGGTGTATTGGCACACATATATCTCCATGAGTTCTTTCCAAGTATGTTGAAGATTCAATATTGACATTTATAGTTGAAGGTCTAATGACTAACTTGCCTTGCGAACAAATTACACATCGATAATTATTAGGTAAAAGAATCTTTTGGTCCTTTAAGGATGTCCATGTAAATTGTTTATTATTAATCTCATCATTACAGCTCCTGGATGTCCAAGTCGATCATGCCAAAGTATAAACCTTTTTGGGTCAAGAAACTTCTGGTTTGTAACATTATTTGATTCAAACATTTTTATAAATATATAATTTATGCCAGATGAGAGTGCATGAAATTTTTCTTTTATCTACTTCTTGTCAGATACAAAAAAAGTTATGCAAATATATTCAACATTATTTTCTTGTATCGTCTCAATATGATATCTATTGCAATAGATATCTTTAAAACTAAGCAAATTTCTTCTAAATTTGCTAAAATAAAGTGCATCGTCAATATATAATTTTGTATTATTTGATGAGATAATACAAGCCCTTTCGGAGTCTCCAACGATATTTGATGCATCCGATATCATATTAACATTATTTTTTGCTAATGTTAAGTCCAAAAATATTTTTTATCTTGAACAATAGTAAATGTAGTTGCACTATCAATCAAGCAGGTGTTTTGACAATCCATCATGAATCATGATAAATAATTTTTGTCAGCTATGTCAAGTGCAACAAACTCAAGTTTTATAATGTTTGCCATTTGATTAAGTACACAATAAAGCAAAAGAAAATACAATTAGTTTTGAAAAATATGATTAAACTTCACATAATAGTTAAACAAATAACTTGACATAATTTACGTGTGTTTCCTTCATAGATAAACACTAATTCTAAATATTATATTCTTCAAAGTATGTGCTACTTCAGGAGCTCGTTGTATTTCACTATTGCTTCTTCAAGAACAATATATTAATATTCTTCTAGAATATCAATTAAATATTGTGCTACTACGGGAGCAATAATGAACTATTTGTAATAAATAGATCTACAATTAATATCCTTCTGAAATGTTAATTATAATATTGTGCTATTTCAGGAGCAACAAAATGATAAATTATTAATTTAAAAAGTGAACATCTAAGTATATTTAAAGGTAGAATTAGAAAAAAAATTCAAATATACATGTGAATTCCATAATGAAGGCAAAATTAAAGGCTTGTATAGGCGTGCACGCACGCACGCACGCACGCACACATATATATATATTTAGAATATTAAACTTAACATTAATTGCATCGGTCTAAAATTCATACCACAAAATAGAGAAAACACGAATTCATACTCAATTATGCATGAATGAAGAAAAATAATCAGTAGCAACAGAAGTAATCATTACACATAATAATCCTATTGGCATGTGGCAGTGGAAAAATGGTTTTGCAAAATTGAGTGTAGATACACAAATACTTACGTTCAAGGGGAAAAAAAACTAATTATGCATGCATGTGGCAATTAAAATAACATGTTTGATTTGAAATTGAATATAGACTACCTTCAAACTAATTTGATATAAATTTTTTTTTAGAAAGACGTGCCGATAACGTGTTATAAAACTAAGGGAAGAGAAAAATAAGCAAAGAAATAGAGAGTCAAAACTCAATTGTCTATAATTATGAACCAATGCCTTATGTTTATGAGGTCCAAAATAAGAATTGTAATTGGAATAAAATAAATCTTCTAAATTAGATAAGACTTATCCATGTATCATGATAACGCTAAATAATCAACAATAATTATCTTATTATTTTACAACAATCCCATCATAGTAACGCTGGATAAAGAATTATTCGTCTTGAAGACTAGTTATGAATCTATAAATATAACAAAACAATGCAAAGACTTGAGATGTCGTGGTGTAGTTGGTTATCGCGTCCGTCCAACACACTGAAGTTCTCTAGTTCGAGTTTGGGCGACGCCATTTTTTTATTTGTATTTAAATTTTCACTGCTATTTATATATAGATCCAGATATAACCCAATCATCTTGTCAGGCTATTGGTTTACTCCATCACTTGACTTTTCTACATCGTTACTAATCTAAGTACTATTTTTCATAAAAATCAATAAAATAGTTTTTATTTATAGATTAACATCTACGAATATGATAGTTAAGTCATGAATAGTATTTATTCTACATAAATTGATTAAAACATAAAACTACAAATTGGGCAATTTTTTGTACACCCACAAGTGATAGTATAAATATAATTATACAAGGAGTTTTGCGAAATAGAAGAAAATCATACGTTAGAGAAAGTAAAATGTCTTGTTCAAGTCCAGTCGAGTAATTTGGAAATGCAGCTTTGGTGCTCACTTGTAATTTAGCATCATTTTGATGGTTTCGTTATTGAGAAAAAAAAAAAGAAAAAAGAAAAAAATAAAAACCACACTTCTGATATGAAATTGCACAACTTTTGGACGTATAAAACAATATTTTTCATCTTTCTTTACTAAAGTCAAGTATGAAATCATTTTTATACTAAAAAAACAATTTATTATTGTCTAAATGAATTAGTTACAAATGCATTTTAGCTCAAGATAATATTGAAGGAGACATGTTCTAAATTTAAAATTTCGACATTTATTCATCATGGTTTCACGTGTCATGCATCCAACCACACGATCATTGCTTTATCAACCACATTATCATGCTTAAAATTGAGTGGTTCATCTAATATATAAAAGTGAAATATTTTTAATTCTTAAAAGCAATTCGATTCTAATGACAGAAAATAGTCAATGATGCATATAACGCAACACAAAATATTATACTGCCCATCTAAATATGTAACGGTAATCAAATATATAATATTAATTTATGCAAAGATAATCCAAATTTCAAATCATATGCTTCCATCCAAGATTCTTAATCACATTAATAACGAAAATTTAAAGGAAAAAGTCCTTAGTGGATGTGCATGGAAAATGCTTTTGATTTGATCCTGAAAATGTGTGGTTATATTCAATAGCCAGCCTTGAGTGCTAACTTTTGATTTGGTGGTGCCAGGGTCCCATTACGCAGACAACAAACTAGTTGCATCAAATTGGATCGAATTATCCAGTCCTAGTAGCTTGGAGGATTAGAAACTTGAATTGATCCTTTCTCAAGTTTTGATGGAACGATTCTTCTGTTAAAGCAGTCCATTCCCTGTACCTATCTTTTCTTTCTTTTCTTTTTTTTCTTTTTTTTACCTATCTTTTCTTTTTTTTTTTTCCTAAAATCTTTCATTTTGGAAAAACAGAATCGCCGATTTTTATTAGTTTCGGGGTTTCTCTGAATTTGAATTGATGGGATTTTGGGTTTTTCACAATCAAACAAAAATACAAGATTTGTTCAACAATTTGCAAGCAAATTTTGATCTAGCCGAAGGGTGTAAATGTGTGTCACAGTTAAGAAAGAAAAAGCAGTCTTATTTTTCTCTTGTCAGATTATATTAATTTAAATTTTCGTGTGGATAATGTTGGTTGATAACTTGAGAAAGAAGTTTTTTGGACAAATTATCTAAACCAAAACAATTATTTTGTTGAAAAATAATTTTTCATCAGGGGCGATCATAACATAAGGCTATTACTTTCACACCTGTCTCTATAGATAGAGACAACTGTGTGAGCAATTTGATTGTACCTTAAATGTCTACTTACATTCATGGAATGAATAAGGGTGGCAATCTACCCACAAGCTCATGAGCCATAAGCCGAGCCGACGAGCTAAATTTTTTTTTTTTACTTTTTTATTTTATTTTTTTTTTGACTTTTTTGTTCCCTTTTTTATGAGTCGTTCATCCGTGGGCGAGCCGAGCTGGTTCTGCTTGGGCTCGTCCAAATACGAGTGCGTACCGCCTTTTTACGAGTTGACAAGTCGCTCAGCTCGATTGCCAGATACCTTCGATTCCTAAAAAAAATTAGAGGCAGCCAATCGGACATTCGAATTATAAGGTTGATTATCAAGCTGAGGCGGTGAGGTGGTGAAATTGTTAAAAGCATTGATTTTTGGTATTTGCATTCAAAGATTCCCTTTTGAAATAATTACTCTACTCAATCGAAAAAGCGAGTGCAAAATCAAAATCTTATTTTTAAACTGCGAAATTCCATAAGATACTCTTCTTTGTTAAAAAGACAAAAAAAAAAAAATAAATCTTTCATATTCGCAAAATTGTTGTAGAGTCTCTCTAGAGATCTATGTACAGTTAAAATCTGGACAACCAACCCAACGAACAAGGAAGCGTTGAACCTATCTATCATTAGTCAACGCCGTCTCTTCATCTAAAATAGCATCAATTTTATCTTTGTGTTTTGGGAGAGGTGCTATTGGGTTAGAGATGGCAAACGAATCAGGATCAAGGTCCATAGAAGGAGGTAAAAAGGATTAAATAATGGAATGAAATAGCCTTTAAAAGCAACTAAATCCTTAACATTGAAAGTAGAGTGGTAACCAAGGTTTGGTGGGATGTCAACAACATATGCATTTGGACCAACTCGCTTTAAAATTTTATAAGAACCAGTACTACGAGCTTGCAATTTGGAGATAGGTCCAGGTAGATGTCACTCTAACCTAATTCAAACCATAACGTAATCCTTAATATTAAACTCAACATGTTGTTTATGCAAATCAGCTTGGAGTTTATATTTTGTATTACTGGTTTCAAGTTGTTTATTGATCTCAATATGCAAATCACGAAGATGTGGTTCAAATGCTTCGGCTGGCACTGACACTCTAGCTTGTGGCAACATAGAAATGAGATCTAACGGCTTCCTAGGCTTATACTCATGAACAGCTTCAAATGGACTCATACGTAATGAACGATTCATGGAATTGTTATACGCAACTTGAGCTATAGAAAGGATCAAATCCCAAATTTTAAGATTTTTCCGGACTAGACATTTTAACAAATTACCAAGATGATAGTTAACCACTTCAGTTTGACTATCATTATGAGGGTGGTAGGCTATAGAAAATTTCAATTTGGTTCCTATCTTTGCCATAAAGTTCTCCAAAAATGGCTAGTGAAACAAACATCCCTATTTGACACAATGGTCTTATGAAGCCCATACAATTTGATAATCTCATTAAAGAACAACAAGGCAACCTTATACGCATCTGAGATCTTGCTATAGGATATAAAATGAGCCATTTTCGAGAAACGATCTACTACCACAAAAATACAATCATGTTTCTTTGGGGTGCGTGGAAGTCCTAACACAAAATCCATAGTAACATCTTGCCAATGACAATTAGGGACGAGAATGGGTGTGTATAGGCCAGTGTTTTGTCTCTTTTGTTTCGCCAATTGACAAGTGTTACAAATACTAACAATCTTAGCCACATCTTTCTTCAAAGTAGGCCGATAGAATTAGCGTTCAACCCCCTCTATGGTCTTATCACGCTCAAAGTAACCAACTAAGCCTCCTGCATGAATTTCCCACACTATGAAGTCCTACACTGAAGTTTGAAGGACACACAATTTGTTGGCTCTAAAAAGGTAACCTTCTTTAAGTCGAAAACCATCCTTGGTAACCAATCGTCCACTTGCAAATCAAGGAAGATATCCTTAAAATTTGGACACGCTTTATAATCTTTCTTTAGTCTTTCAAAACCTATGACCTTGATGCTCATGATCGATAAAAGGGAGATACAATGACTTAAAGCATCAAATGCTTGGTTCTCCATGCCCTTCTTATGTTTTAAAACAAAAAAATAGGCCTACAAATATTCAATCAGACGACCATGCCTAAAGCTCAACCTTTTCTGGTAGTTGAGGTAATGGAGGGCCTCGTGGTCCGAATAAAGGACAAACTCCTGGGCAGCATATAATGGCGCCAATAGCGCAAAACCTGGACAACCACATACAATTCCTTATCATAAGTCGAGTACCATTGTTTGGCAACATTAACTTCTTACTGAAGTAGGCAATAAAGTGGCGATCCTGACTCAAGACTCCGCCTATTCCTACCCGGAGGCATCACATTCTACCTCAAAAGACTTTGAAAAAATTAGGAACACGTATGACAAGGGCTTCTGTCATTCGCTTCTTGACCAACTTAAAAGCCTTAGCCGCCTCTTGCGTCCAATAAAACTCTCATTTCTTCATGCACTCCGTAATAGGTACCACAATGGTGCTAAATTCCTTGATAAAGCGATAGTAAAATATAGTTAAGCCGTGAAAGCTCTTGACGTCATGAATAATCTTAGGCTCAATCAGTCAACAATCGCCTGAATCTTAGCAGGGTCGATAGATAACCCTGTCGAAGATACAATAAACCTTAGGAGAATGACTCTATCGATGAAGAAAGAGCACTTCTTAACATTAGCATACAATCTTGTTGCTTGAAGGAAAGAACAAACCTGTGTGAGGTGGTCTCGGTGTTGTTCATTAGTCTTACTATAGATAAGAATGTCATAAAAGTAAAAAATGAGAAACTTATCCATGAAAGGTCGAAGAGTTTGTATCATTATCCACATAAAAGTACTTGGGGGTATTACTTAGTCCAAAAGGCCTGACCAGCCATTCATAGAGACCATCTTTTATTTTAAAAGCGGTCTTTCACTCATCACCTGGACGGATCCTAATCTTGTGATACCCACTTTTTAGATCAATCTTAGAGAATATTGTAGCACAAACTATTATATCTAACATGTCGTCAAGTTTAGGGATGGAAAAATGATACTTCATTGTGATCCTATTGATGGCACGATTGTCTAAACACATTCTCCATGAACCATCTTTCTTTTGAGTCAATAGGGTGAGAACTGTACAAGGGCTTAAACTTTCACAAATGAACCCTTTGTGAAGGAGTTCATTGACTTACCTCTGGAGTTTAGCGTGCTCGGTAAGATTCATCCTATAATGAGGCAAATTTGGAAAGGACGCCCTCGGGATGAAATCTATGGCATGCTGAATGTCCCGTCGAGAAGGTAACTGATCAGGTAGGTCTTTCGTGATCCTATTGATGGCACGATTGTCTATACACATTCTCCACGAAGCATCTTTCTTTTGAGTCAACAGGGTGAGAACTGTACAAGGGCTTAAACTTTCACAAATGAACCCTTTGAGAAGGAGTTCATTGACTTACCTCTGGAGTTCAGTGTGCTCGGTAAGATTCATCCTATAATGAGGCAAATTTGGAAGGGATGCCCTCGGGATGAAATCTATGGCATGCTGAATGTCCCGTCGAGAAGGTAACTGATCAGGTAGGTCTTTCTGGAATGCATCCTAAAACTCTTGAAGGATTGATTGAACTTCAACAATGCTCTCTATTACGGAGTTCAATGGAACTTCCATAACGACAACAATGAACACCACTGAGTTACCAACAAGTGGACGTTCAAACTCCGTAGGGCTAATGATATGCAACCCATTTTATTCCACACTTTTCTTTATTTCGTGTGAGCCAACAAGTTTTGGAGACAGTGGGTTAAGGTGAATCTTCTTCCCGTTAAACACGAAAGAGTAAGAGCTGGATCAACCATAGATGGTTACATCTAGATCAAACAACCAAGGTTGCCCTAGGATGATGTACCCGGCATCCATTGAAATGATATCACACCATATATGATCCTTATACTCGAGGAACTGGATAGGGACTAGACAACGCTCTTTGACAACTATGAAGATGCATCAACCCAAGAGATGATATACGGTTGACGATGAGGAGCTGGCTTTAACCTAAGATGAGATACAGTAGCCATCGAAAGTGCATTAATGCAGCTACCACTATCTACAATAACTTTACAACCCTTATTATTGATCTTGATATAAGTATGTAAGATGACATAACGATGCCAATCATCAGCATCCTTGGGCTGGGTAAGAGTACAATGGACGACATCAACTCTAGGCATATTTGGGATAAAGGGATTGGTCTGAATATAACCTAAGAAGGTATCTTCACTATCCTCCAAGTCGTCAAACTCTTCCAGCTTAGGTTCATAAACCTAGTCCTCTAATGGCTCATCAACTATACCTTCATGTTCTTCTATAACTATGGCTTGGATAGGACACTTAAAAGAAATGTGACCAAAACCTTTACAGTTGAAGTACTGTAAATGGGAGGATGTCTTTGAAACCTTAAAATCTTTACCTTTACTAACCGATGCAAGGGTAGCATTAGAAGGAGAAGGCCCTAGAATAGACTTAAGGGATGGAGTGGATGTAGAAAAGGTTGCAATGTGAGCATCGCTACGAGTTCTATAAGGTGTCTCAGTCATTAACTCGTAATCCTGAACGAAAGCGTAGGAGTGGTCAAGAATGATGATGCCTTTAAAGACAAGCTCATGTCTAAGATCATCCTTTAGACCTTTCCTAAACCTACTCAAGGTCATGACCTCATCCTCAATGACCTGACATCTCATTCGAAACTCATCAAACTGAGCAACGTACTTTATCATAGGTCGATTGCCTTGCGTAAGTGCATTCCATTGATACAACAAGTTATCCCTGTAAGATTGAGGTAAGTACTTATCTTGAAGGTGACACTTTATTTCATCCCAGCTCCGAACAGGGAGAGCATGAGGTCTCTCAGGAGATCTTGAACACTTTCTCAAAAGAGTTGAGCAGTGCCAGTTAATTTCAGACTGGCAAATTAAACTCTCCGATCTTCTAGGACCCTATATCAGGTGAAGAAATGATCCATATCTCTAATCCATTGATTAAATACACTAGGGTCTAGACAACCATCAAACGTGGGGACATCTAACTTAATGTTTCGAAAGAGACGCTCCTCGTGGTAAGGGGAAGATAGTGTACCATAATTGTGATGTTCTCGTTCTTGTTCACGAACCTAATTTCTATCCCTACGATCATGTCTAACGTGATATCGACCACAATGTGGATGACGATAAGGTCTATTAATGGGCGTTTCAAAGTTTTCAGCTTCAATCAAATATGGGGTTGGATCAAGGATGTTCAACTTAGCGACTAGGGCTCTATTCTCCTCACGAGTAGCAACTGCTTTAGTTTAGACAACAGCTAATTGATTTAGTAATTGTTGTTGTCCATTGGCAAATTGTGCCAACTGACGGGTAAGAGCATCAATTTGAGAGGGGTCCATGGTAAGGGTACTAACACTAGAGGTAGTAACGGGATCACTATGCAATTGCATACACGGTAACACTAGCTAGGTGAAGTGCGTTATAGACGTCAATAAACAATGAGTGCCAACAGTAAAATAGCAATTTGAATTTATTATTTTTCTTTTTCTTATTTAACTTAAGAGATAGGATTACGTAAGTTCGAACATGGCAAGCTAATAATGCTAATGCGAAGAAAATAAAAAGCAAGGGTACAAATGACTAATCGAAAGGTCTAATCACGTTGGGTAATCGGGGAACAATGAGAGTTAATTCGTGAATTTCGATCAAGTAGGTTGGCCACAATTATCAAATAACAGCAACAAAAATAATGTAAATGATGGGATTTTAAAATGAAGGACCAGTATAAACCAAAGATAGATAATAATGGTGACTTTCTATAATTCGATTGTAACTCCCAAAATTTAGATTGGTCTGAATTGTCAACACATGGGACCCCATGGTATGTTTATGTTCTATCACTCGTTTCAGTTGTCTTCGACTTTAGAACTCACGCTTGTGAATTTTAATTTATACTTTTTTGGTTCTGGTCCTGTTGTGGTGTAGGCACTGTCACAATAATATCTAACAATCTATTACACAAATAAATTGCCTCTGGCTTCTCGGTATTCCTTTGAATAGCTGATTCTTGAAATTGAATATCTTCAGTTGAGTTGGGCGATTGGTGGAATTTTGTGGCTGTAGTGAAATTGAATATCTTCAGTTGAGTTCTCGGATGGCTACGGCGGGCGGTGATGGCTAGAGTGACGGTAGGTTGTTCTTATGAGCGTGTGATGGAGGGGTAGGTAGTGATGCTAGCAAGTGGGGTGGTGGCTGGTTGCGACGGCTTGTGGCGACGAAGGTTGATAGAGGAGAGTAAATGGCTGATGGCGCGATGGAGGCGAGTGGACGAAACTCGAGTTTTAAGAGATGGATCAGGTCTGATTGAAAAGGATGTCTGAGATTTGAGGGTTCTCGGCGTGGGTGGCATCGGCGAGTTGCACAGCTCGAGGACGCCAACGTGGAGGATTGACTTTTGGAAGTGGTGTGGAATTGGGCTGTAGACAGAGTATTGAGACGGGTAGAATGTGCAGTGAAGTGTGTAAATGGGCTTGGAGTAATTGGAAGAGTTGGGTTGGCTTTGGTGTTTATGGGGCTTGGAAGTGGGTAGAATGGCTTTGGGTTATAAAGAAATTGAGGTTGTCAATAATTGGGCTTGGTTGGGTATTATATATAATGGGCTAAGGTTTGCTATTGTGATGGGTAGAGTTTTAGCTATTGGGCCTATGTGTTGGGCTTCGTGGAAATGGGTTAATTAGAAGACTACTGGGCTGAATAGAATTTGGGTTGAATTAGGATTGTGGGACTTGGATTAGGATGCTATCTAGATAACAAGATTGACATTGGAAAACAGCAATTTGCGAAATTTGAGGAGCAGCACAGAAAAAATGGCTCTTGATGATAAAGAAATTTTTTTCCCACCCTTTTCTCACTTTTTTTCTTTGAGTGTGAAGTGTACCTGTGAATAGTAACTTTCTTTTCACACTTTTTACCTAAGGACAAAAATGGAAAAAAGAAGAAACTACTACCACAACAAAGTCTTTCATTTTATTGAACAAAAAAATTGTTGCCTCACAATAATTATTTTTGTTTGTGGTGTTCCACAGGTAACTTTTTTTTTTATTTTTTGGAAGAGGAAGGGAAGAAATTTTGGATTGGAGATGAGAAATTACCCAAGTTTCGGCTCTAATAGCAAATTTGATGCAGTACCGATTGGACAATTAATGGAGAAATAAACATATTTATATACGAAAGGAAATTAAGGGGAAGAAGAAGAAAGTGGATAAGAGGAAATTACCACAAGCCACCAAAATAATTTTATTCAATCATCAACTAAAATAAATTACATCGCAAACTAGATTTAAATAGTAAAACAAACCCTAACAAGACAAGGCCAATACAACCCAATTCCCTAAATAAAAGTCCATACAGTCAAATGATTTCAAATTCAATTACCAAACATAAAGAAGTGATACTCGTCAGGCATTGGACGTCTCCATCCTTTTTTGTCACAACGATGCCTCCGTCCTTTTTTGTGGCCTTTCGACATCAAACGTGGATGTTTTATGTATAGTCGAATGTAGGAATTGCAGCTGCCATATAGATAACTATCTGCTGTGAGACATCAATGAACCTTTGTGTTTAATCAATTCATAGTTTGAATTCTTACATGGATGTTGCTATTTTGAATGTCTGAATGATGACAATATATCAATTTGTGATTCAAGTTTTGTCCCTGATGACCCAAAACCTAATAATCCTTGAGCTTGACCTAAAAGGCCCGACCTCAATCTTTCTCAAAACCCACAAATCTAAGGTCCAAGTGTTTCTTGGTCAGGCTTGCACCTGTTTGGGTCGGGTTTAAGGTCTCTTGATTCTATTCTTCCCAACGACTTGGGGAAGTACTAACCCTACTTAAGCTATAGTTCCTAGTTCTCTTTAAACATATTATTATTGGCTTATAACATTTTAATTCAAATTAAAATACAACACCAAATATAACACAAATAACTTAACCTATGAGGATAAGGATCATACGTGACTGAATCCTTCTATAACTCTACTGCCAACACCTATAAATACAGGGCCAATGCTTATTATACAGGTATTTTTTTTCATTATTTTCTAATTCATTGCCTTGCGCACTAAATTTTCTATTTGACTTAAGCATCGGAGGGGCGACGAGAACACACATCGTTGCCTTTGTTTCAGGCATCAAAAGATCATTCGTGTTCATCTAAGCTCGCAGTTCAAGAATAAAGTTCAAGGTCGATCAGGTACGATTTTTGGTAGCATCATTGGTACCGTTTATGGGAAATGCTACCAAAAGCCATGGTTAATAGAAGTTCAGGTCTTCCTCCAACAAGCTCATCCATTCCAGACAACCCTCCACCTCCTGATGAACGCCATGTCCATTAAGAAGAATCATCCGAGATGCCAGCACCTCCTCCAGCCATTGTTACCACTGGAGCCTTTAAGGAGCTCCATCAGCAAGTTGCCACACTGACCAATTGTTGAGTTAGAGGAATTCTCACCCGTTGCATACCCCAACTCCTGAAGGTGGTTTTATAGTGGATGCTCGAACGTGAGTGCTACGCACAATTCATGGTGATGGTGAGGTTGGAACCTCAGGTGTACCGCAAATGATCTTAGGCTCGAGGTCTATTACAATGGACTCTGCTGAACTCGCTAGGATTATTGAAGAAGAGAAAGCAACGAGTATGTAACAAAATACTCAGGTAACAACAGGATTCACCCCCAATACATCGTTCACCCCAGAAATTCTCTCATATCCCCTTCCGAACAGGTTCAAGTATCATCAGATAAAGGAATATGATGGGACAATCGACCCCATCAACCATTTTAATGTGTATGCAGATATTATGAACTTACAAGTTGTACCAGATGCGGTGATGTGCAAGGCCTTTCCTTTGACTCTCACTAATGCGGTCGGATATTGGTTTTCCACATTAGAACCTAACTCTATCATCCCTTTCTCAAATTTGGCTTATAAGTTCTCCATTTTCTTTGTAAGTGGTAAGCGAATCAGAAAGACAGTGGCATTACAGATGCAGATGCGCCAAGGGCCCAGTGAAATGCTTTGCAGTTTCATGACCAGTTTTAACAACGAATGACTTTAGATCCCCGATCTACATATCACAACTGCAGTCTCGGCTCTGACATATGCCATAAGATGTGAAACATTCAAGATGTCCTTATCCAAAACTCCTCCAAAGTAGGTAATTGAGCTCCTCATCGAGTCGAGAAATACATAACATGGAAGAAATCGTGGCCCAAGAAAAGAAGTTTCATCATCAAAAAGTCCGATCAGAAAAGGCTACATAAGTCCAATCTGCGACAAGATGCCCCTCAAGTCAAGCCAACACAAGACCCCCTCTCAACATCCTTCACCCGCTTAAACACATCGAGGTCCAACATTTTGATGGAGATTAAGGACTTGAAAGAGCTTAATTGGCCTTCTAGATTGTGGTCTCCACCCGATACTCGTGACAATAGCAAGTATTGTGATTTTCATCAAGATCATGGGTATACAACTGAGGATTACTTTACTTTGAAGCATGATATTGAAGCTCTTATAAAAAGAGGATTTTGGGCTCTTACTTTAGCAATGACAAGCGCCCAAAGAACAATCAGAACAAAGATAAGGCCCCAGAGAGTCGGGGAAACAAGCAGCCTACTGCAGGCACTATCAATATTATTATTAGAGAAACGGCCACGGGGAAAGATTCTAGCAGCTTGCACAAGCAATATGCCAAGCATTCTCTAACCGTCTCAAGGACAGATCTTGGTTTTACAAAGGACATCACTTTCGGGGCAAGGGACTTAGAAGGCATATCATTTCCTCATGATGATGCTCTAGTTCTATCGGCCATCATTGCCAACTTTTAGGTCAAGAGAATTTTGGTAGACAATGGAAGCATTGCTAATGTATTGTCTCATGCGGCTTTTGTTCAAATAGGTATCTCAAATGAACAACTCAAGCAGATCAAAACATCTCTTTAGGGATTTGAGGTAAAGTCATCAGCTCAGAGGGTTTGTCAAGTTGCCCTTGACATTGAGATTGGAAGGTAGGCAAGTGACTCAGATTACAACCTTTGAAGTTGTCCATACTCCAATGGCCTACAACATCATACTTGGAAGGTCACGGCTCAAAATAATCAGAGCTATTGTCTCAACCTTTCACTTGGCTATAAAGTTCCCTACAAGTAATGGGATTTGGGCAATCAAGGCAGCCAAACAGTGGCAAGAAAATGTTATATGACGAGTGTCCGAAAGATCAATGGCGATGTCATGAACCTTTCATAGCTCGAACTCGAGCATGAAAATCATGGGAGACTCGCTCCAATAGAGAGGTTGACTGAGGTCGAGCTTGAGCTTAGCAGGAAAGTGACTATCGAACGGGAGCTAGATGTAGCAATCATGGCTAAACTTATAAGTTGTCTCCCCCGAAACATTAACGTATTCACCTTGAATGTCAAGGACATGCCTGGGATTGACCCAGAATTTACAGTGCACAGACTCAATGTAAATCCATAGGCAAGACCTGTCAAGCAAAGGAAAAGGCAGTTTGCCCCTGAAAGGTGAGAAGTCATAAAGGAAGATATTCCTAAGCTCACTAATGCGCTGTTCATTCAGAAGTGTAATACCCTAATTGGCTTGCTAATATAGTTTTTGTCGAGAAGGCTAATAGAAATTATCGAGTTTGCATTGACTTCACAAAATTGAATAAAGCATGCCCTAAAGACAGTTATCCCTTACCTCGAATCTACAATCTTGTGGATAGTACGTCGGGTCATATGCTGTATAGCTTATTGGATGCATTTTCAGGGTATCACCAAATACTCATGGTGGAAGAAAATCAAGAAAAGACCTCATTCATGGCCGACTTAACCATATATCGTTATCGAATCCTGCCTTTTGAACTGAAGAATACCAAGGTAACATATTAAAAGCTAATCAACAAGGTTTTTGTTGACCTGATTGTAAAGACGATCGAAGCGTATGTAGACAATATGGTGGTTAAAAGTAAGTAAGTAAATGACCATATCTCTGATCTTGAAAAAGTATTTACCATGCTGCGGAGGTACAACATGAAGCTCAACACCCTACAAAATGTGCATTTGGAGTAGCATCAGGAAAGTTCTTGGGTTTTATGATCACGCACAAAGGAATAGAGGCTAATCCTGATAAAATCCAAGCTTTGATGTCTATGGAGACAGGTCGCATAAAAGCACTGAACATGTTTTTCTCCCAAGCAGCAGACAAATATTTTCCCTTTTTCAAATCACTTAGGAGAAATTAAGGTTTTGATTGGAACGAGGAATGCGACTTAGCTTTTCAGGAGCTCAAGCAAGCATTAGCAACACCTCCAGTTCTTACCAAACTGAAGCCCCGTGACATGTTATTGTATTTGGCTATTTTCCAAAATGCAGTAAGTTGAGTGCTGGTAAAGGAAAAAAGAAGGGTCCAGTAGCCTATCTATTAAGTAAGAAGGTACTTCTTGATGCAAAAACCCGATACACACTTGTCGAACAGCTTGCTCTAGCTTTGGTTGTAGCTGCCAAAAAGCTACGGCAATACTTCCAGTCACATCCAATTGTTGTACTCATCAACCAATCCCTTAGACATATATTTCAGAAGCCAAATGTCTCAAGAAGATTGTTAAAGTGAGGAATTGAACTTGGAGAATTTGACATAGAGTTCAAACCGTGACTTAATACTAAGGTTCAAGCTTTGTCCGATTTCATAGTAGAACTCACCCCAAGGTCCCAAGAGACGAAAGATAAAGACTCGAGCATGACCTCCAAAATATGGGAGATCTTTGTGGATGAGACATCTAATAGTTCGAGCTTAGGAGTCGATGTCATCGTTACTATCCCAGACAGGACCATAGAAATACGATATGCACTCAGATTTGAATTTAAGACCATCAACAACGAGGCAGAGTATGAAGCTATTATAACAGCTCTTGAATTTACAAAAAAATCTCGAGCTGGAGCATATCAAAATTTGCAGTGACTCACAACAAGTGGTTGGGCAGATTGAAGGTTCTTTCAAAAGAAAGGATGAAACGATGAGTTTATATTGTCTGAAAGTACATGACCTTTGGAGGAGTTTATCAGTTATGAAATTCTAAAAGTAGCCAGAGTCGATAATGCCAAAGCTGATGCACTGTCCAGACTTGTTTTTATGGGAGTAGATGGACTTGACAGAACAGTGTACATCAAGATGATAACCAAGCCTAGCATAACTTAAAAGATAAGCATCATGGATATTGATCATGAGCCCTCTTGTATGGATCCAATAGTGGAGTACGTAAGAAGCGAAAACCTACCATCTGATCCTCGAACTCCAAGAAGCATTCGATCTAGGACAGCAAGGTACTGTATCATTGGAAGAATTTTGTTTCACGGGAGTTTCACACTCTCCTATCTAAGATGCCTCAAATATTCTGAGTCTCTTTAAGCCTTGATTGAAATTCATGAAGAAATGTGTGAAAACCATCAAGGAGCTCGAGCTCTCGCATATAAACTGATAAAGTATGGGTATCATTGGTCAAGCATGAAAAAAGATGCAGTAAATTATGTTCGTAAGTGTGACAAGTGCCAGAAGTTCAACAATGTCATACATGCTCCTACTGAAGAGTTAACTTCCATCCTTTACTTAGCTCCTTTCAAACAATGGGGAGTTGACGTCCTTGGACCTTTTCATTTGGCTAGAGGAAAATTAAAGTTTGTGCTCGTAGCAGTTGAATACTTCACTAAGTAGGTAGAAGCTGAATCCCTGGCAATAATATTGGAGCCTAAGCTCAGATCATTCATATGAAAGTCCATTGTATGCAGGTTTGGAGTACCTAAAGTCCTCGTAACGGATAACGGGAGGTAGTTTGACAATCCCCAATTAAAAATTTTTGTGCCAATCTCAGGGTTGATCACTGCATGACCTCCGTGTCGCACCTACAGTGTAATGGCTTCACAGAAGTAACTAATCGAATCATACTACAAGATCTTCGAACGAGGATTGGGAATGCTAAAAGTGACTGGCCTAATGAGTTTCCATCCATACTTTGGACATATAGGACATCACATAAAACAGCTACTGGTAAGACACCATTCTATTAGCCTTTGGACTAGAAGCTACCGTCCCAATTGAAGTTAGCCTACCAACTTAAGGAGGCTCGAGACAAATATGGAGAAAATGACCACGAAACATCTTGACTTACTTGAAGAAGTGAGAGAGTGGGCCTCCCTCAAAGCTATAAATTATCAAATTAGAACAACAAGGTCAAGATGGGAAGGTTCAGAGTTGGGGTCTAGTCTTTAGACAGGCAGAAGTTGCCGATCATCCTCCAAGAAAGCTTGGTCCAGCATGGGAATGACCTTTCAAGGTCATACGTAGATTGAAGGGTAGAGCTCACAGCCTCAGGGACACGTCGGGAAACCATTCCCAAGGCCATGAAATGCCAATAATCTAAAGATTTATTACAAGTAGCTAGCCATAACATTTTTTTTCCTTTTGGGCTTGCATGCCCACAATAAGTTCATTTTCTTTATCTTTACATTTTTTCTTTTTTCTTTTTGGACTTGTACGCCCCAATAGTTTTTGCTTTTGGAAGCTCAAGTTCGAATACCCTTGAGCTCTTTACTACAATATCATAAGAAGTTATCTTTTACATAGATGTTTCTCCCTTTTAATCAATTAACATAAGGTTGTGCTCCGTGCATGCAGCTAATACTTAATCAATTAGCATAAAGCTATACTCCGCACATCCAGCTAATACATAACCAATTAGCATAAGTTCGTGCTACATGTACGCAGCTAATACTTAATCAATTAGCATAAGGTCGTCCTCTGCGCATGTAGCTAACACATAACTAATTAGCATAAGGTCGTGCTCTGCTTATGCAACTAATACTCGACCAATTAGCACCAAACCATTCCCCGTACATGCTGTCATACCTTTGTATAATGATGTGTATGCAAAGTACTCTAAGTCATCAAAAAGTCAACAGGCCGGTCATAAGACCCCGACCTTCCTGACCCTAATTTGCCTTGATAATGAGAAATTTCAAGGTAGAGATCGGGCATGTCTTACCAATTTTACCCGAGCTCGTTAACAAATGAAAAATAAAATTTCAAACGGACAAGCATGAGCTCAATTGTATAAACTACAGCGACCCAATGGCTGCCATTTAACATTCGAACTCAAAGAATCACATATGGTTTGCAGTACACGATTTTTATACTCGGGCTCGATGTCCGAAACATGACTTACATTACGAACACATGCTAGAAGCTTGAAGATAGATATCCTCGAGCTTAAAAATCCAAACTCAATCTCTAGAGCAAAAGGCGTGATCTGTTTTCACAACCTCCTATAACTGTTCATGCTCGAGCTATCACCGTTCACTTGAACTATTTGTTAGAAAATAGATGAATATATAACGTCCTCGAGCTACAACACGCTTGGGACAAACATTTTTATAGAACACGAGCTAATTGGTTATGAAACATGATCTTTACGAACGCTTGGGCTAATAGTCCAGAATTAAAATTATAACCATCATGCATAACGTTTGAGTATAAAGTATGAACTCAGAACACGAAACGAAGTAACGTGTGTGATCTATGAACCAAACATAGAAGTGAAATTGCATAAACATCGATCGATTACATATTAAAAACAAAGGTTTAAAGCCCAATACCGGGTATTATACTTGCAATCCTCAAAAAACAAAAACAAAAGTTCGATAACAAATGACTAGTCCAGGTTGACGGGAGTAGCAGCATCCCCATGGTCGGGATCCTCATCATCGCCATCGTCATCCACCTTCGAAGCTTAAAGCTCGAGCTCACCAGCAAGCTCGTTCACTATCTTAAGCTCCTCAACCATTGACTTAAGGTCATCAGCACTGGCGGATCCAGGCACTGGCTCAACCGTGCTACAGCCCATGTCCACCCCTGAAAATGTCTACTTTTTTCTCAGTTTTTTTAAAGATAAATTCATTTATATTTGTATTGTAGACCATGTTCAAACTTAAGGCTGAATCCACCACTAACTCATTAGGGAGCTTCCTTCGCAAAAAGGAACGAGCAAGTCGTAGCCCGTAATGATAAGAACCTGACCTATACTGGCCAAGAAGAGTCCCGAACTAGTCAAACTTTTTAAAATCCTCAACCGCTTGAGCACGAGCCTCAGCTCGAACCCTCTCCAGTTCTTTCTCAAAGCTCTTCTTGGCTTCCATGAGTTCGAGCTTGCCCTCTTCAGCATCGTCCCTTGCTACACCGATCTCATCCCGGGCCTTACGAAGGTTAGCCCCGACAGCGTCCCGATCTTTTTGGAGCTCGAGAGCCTATTTCTTTGCATACTTATTCTCCACCTCGAGCTTTTCCAGCTTGCTTGAGATGTTAAAGCCATTCAAGGTCAAGCCCCTGGCCACACTCAACAACTGCAAAAAAAAATTAGAAAACTCGACGTTAGTTCAATCAAAAAAGAACAAAATGATTGAAACTGGGATAAGTCGAGTCATACCCTCAATGTCAAGATATCGAGAGCTTTAACTCCCTCGTGGAGATCGACGTCCTTCTCATATTTTCTGATGATCTCCTTTATTAACTCACACTCAGAATATTCCTCGAGCGAGCTCGTGGGGATATGGTCAAGTCTAGCATCAACGACGTTTGGATCTCTCCAAGGTATTAACGCTCGAACTTGATGTTTTGGTATAGGTTGTGGCGGGGAGTTTGGGCTTTTGGACATCAAGGTCTGGCCCACTATGCTCGAGACTGCCCTGGACATGGCTTCCATGACCTTTTCTTTTCCTTTAACGAGGCCTTTGGCCTTATGGTGGACATTAGTGAGTAGCTTCGATGGGTTGAAAGACATCTCTAAATCCGTAAAAAATGATACAACACTTTAGCTCGACCAATAGTTCATGGACAATGTAAGAAAAGAACAAGAAGAAAAGACCTTACCCTCGAGGCCTCTGACGTTTGCCAGGTCAAGGTGTCATCCTCGACAAGATAATCAATATTTTCTATCAAGGGGTCGTGATTCTCTAATCTTAGCCTATCTCATTCTAAAACCTCAAAATAAGCTTGACCCTCGTTAAACCTATCCTTATCAGAAATCTCGTACCTCGGGCTGAAGGGATGGTCGGAGTCTTGGGTTTAACAAAAAAGAATAATTCCTTACAACCTCGAAGAGAGCTTGGGGTATATAGAGTCCTAAACCCCCCATTCGTTGACAAATACACAAAGCAGTTGTACCTCGGAGTGAACTTATATCAAAGACCATTCTTAACAGGTCAAGCCTAGGTTCAACCTCAAGGCATCTATATAAAATGAAAAAGTACACTAACAACCTCTACCCTTTAGGGACCAATTGGCCTGGACATAAATAAAAGGACGTCAGAAAGTGAATGAAAAAGGGATGAAGAGGCCACCTTAGCTCGGCGTTAAGGGTATCTCTAAAAAAAGTCATCTCTCCCTCTCGAGCTCCTAGAACAGTTTCAATTGGCTTAGGGACTCTAACATCACACAGGGGCATAACCTCGAACTCCTTAGCTATTCTAATAATCACATGCTTTTTTCTATTTGGTAGGCTCCTTGGGGTAGGTCAAGACAACCTCACTCTCAGTACGCAAGCTAATAGGAATAGCCATTGGGATAAGGATTGTGCCTGGATCTTTAGGGCTACTACCAATCTTCGAGCCAGATATAGAGGGTTGGCTACTGCCGCTAGCACTCGACCCCTTGCTACAACTACTACTGGACATAATGCTGTGTAAATAAATAACTTTATGGCTTAAACTCTTACCTCTTTAGGTGGTTGCTCACAACTTACTATCCCCGAACTCGAGCACAATTTCACAGAGAGTTGAGAGTAAAAAGTGAAAAATAAGGGTAAAATGTGGGGGTATTTGTAGCTCGAGCTTGGACCGCAGTCTATGACATCGATGCATAGGGGCCTTTGATGATCCAAAACCTAATAACCCTTAAGCTCGACCTAAAACGCCCGACCTCAACCTCCCTCAAAACCCACAAATTTGAGGTCGGGATGTTTCTAGGTTGGGCTTGCACATGTTTGGGTCGAGTTTAAGGTCTCTTGATTCTATTCTTCCCAACGACCTAGGGAAGTACTAACCCTACTTAAACTATAGTTCCTAGTTCTCTTTAAACATATTAATATTGGCTTATAACATTTTAATTCAAACTAAAATACAACACTTCAATTATAACACAAATACCTTACCCTATGGGGATAAGGATCATACGTGACTGAATCCTTCTATAAGTCTACCGCCAACACCTATAAATACAGGGCCGAGGCTCATTATACAGGTACATTTTTCATTATTTTCTAGTTCATTGCCTTGCACACTAAATTTTCTGTCTGATTTAAGCAACGGAGAGGCGACTAGAACACACCTCGAAGCTTTTGTTTCAGGTATTAGAAGATCGTTCATGTTCATCTAAGCTCGAAGTTCAAGAATAAAGTTCTTAGGTCAATCAGGCACGATTGTCGGTAGCATCAGTCCCCAAGCTATCACAGTGAGATTTCCACAAACGCGGAACTTACTGTAAGTTTTGTATTACATATGAGATGAATTTCATCAAAAAGAAAGATGGCTTATATGCTGCCCGATCATTGTTTTTTTCCAGTTAAAATTTCAAATATTAAAGTAAAAGTTTATCAAACAAGAACGCAATAATTCTTTTTACCTAGGGAAAATTTAGTTGTAAGAAACAAGAAATGAAAACAAAGTGTAAAAAGGTTCATTTATTATGTCCGTTCACTTTTCTGACTCGGGTTTTCTTTCAAAATCGAACACAAGAAAATTTTAAAATAAAACTTAAATCATTTTATTTATATTTTAGAAGTGTCTATTTTTCATTTTTAAATAAAAACTTCCCATATTTCTCATCCCTATTATAAAACTAAGGGAAGAGAAAAAAGAAGTGAAGAAATAGAGAGTCAAAACTTAATTGTCTATTATTATGATCCAGTACCCTATATTTATAAGGTCCAAAATAAGAGTTACAATTAGAATAAAACAGATATTTTAAACTAGATAAGACTTATCCATATATTATGACAATACTAAATAATCATCAATAATTATCTCATTATTTTACAACACTCCCTTTTGATGATTATTTGTATAATAACTGCATCGTTAAAAACCTTGTTTAATAAAAACTGGTGGAAAAAAATCAAACAAAGAAAAAAAGAGTACAGTTGATTGTCAATATTTTGGAGTATAAATAAAATGCTGCCTCATTAAAATCTTGTTAGGAAACCCAGTGGGACAAAGCCTAGATTACAAAAGAAGAGTACAACTACCCTCTGGTGAAAATCACTGAAGGTCTTTAAGTCGATGCATTCCAATCCTTTGAACAAATTTCTTTAAAGTAGATGTTAACAATGTTTTTGTGAATAAATCGGTTACATTGTCACTTGAGAGAATTTGTTGGATATTGATTCGCCATTCTTTTGAAGCTTATGAGTATGAAAGAATTTTGGAAAAATATGCTTCGTCCTGTCATCTTTGATATAGCATTCTTTGAGTTGTGCAATACAAGCTACGTTTTCTTCATACAAAATTGTTGAACTATCTTTTATTGAAATTAATCCGCATGATGCTTGGATATGATGGTTTCATGTTTCTCAACCATACACATTCTCGGCCAGCTTCATGGATTGCAATAATTTGAAGATGTAGCTATCAAGGATTGCTTCACAGATCTCCATGATATATCTATTCCTTTGCGTGTTAACACATAACCTGTTTATGATTTAGCTTTATATGGGTTAGATGGATAACTTGCATCGTATATCCGCTAAAGCAGATCCTGACTTTTGAGAATAAATAATCCCAAATCAATTGTGCCCTTAAGGTAACGAAAAATATGTTTAACACCATTCCAATGTCTTAGAGTTGTTGTAGATCTATATCTTACAAGGAGATTTAAAGAAAAAGCTATGTCAGGTCGAGTGCAATTTACAAGATAAGTTGATGTTCTAATTGCACTAAGATATGATACTTTAGGACCAAGAACCCTTTCTCCATTTTCAAGTAGACAAAATGGATCTTCTTTCACATCAAGTGATCGAACAATCATAGGTGATGCTAATGGATGTGCATTATCCATATAAAAACATTTTACAAATTTTTCTATATACGTAGATTGGCGAACAAATAATCCATCTGCGAAATGTTCAATCTGCAATTCAAGACAAAATTTAGTTTTTCCCAAATCCTTCATCTCATAATCATTTTCCAAATAATCTGCAGTTTTGTTGAGTTCTTCAAGAATTCCAATTAAATTTAAATCATCAACATAAACTGCCATAATTGCAAATCCAATATCTGTTTTCTTTATAAAAACACATGGGCAGACATCATCATTTTTATAACTCTCCTTTAACAAATATTCATTAAGGCGATTACACTACATACGTCTGAATTGTTTTAATCCATAAAATGATCTTCGCAATTTAATTGAGAACATGATTTTCGGGCATGTATCATTTGTTCCTGGAACTTTAAGTCCTTTAGGAACTCTCATATATATGTCACTATCTAGTAAACCGTACAAATAGGCAATTACTACATCCATAAGGGGCACATCAAGCATTTTGTGACACGATCAAACTAATTAAGAATCTAAAAGTGATAGTGTCTATTACGGGAGAATATGTTTCCTCATAATCAATGTCTGGTCGTTGTGAGAGACCTTGAGCCACGAGTCGGGCTTTGTGTCTGATAATTTCATTATTCTCATTTCTCTTTCGTACAAAAACTCATTTGTAACCAATAGGGATTACATTTTCAGGTGTATGAACAATTGGTCCAAACACTTTTCGTTTCTCCAAAGAATTCAATTCCGCTGGCTTCTTTCCATTTTGGCCAATCATTTCTATTTTGACAGTCTTTAACCGACTATGGTTCAAGATCCTCATTTTCCATAATATCAAGAGCCACATTAAAGGTGAAATTATTGTCTATAGCAATATTATTTCTTTCCCATAATTTATGAGATAACATATAATTTATTGAAATCTCATTATTTTTGGATACTTGTGGTTCTTCAGGTTCCATATTTTCAATATATGATCGATCAATCTTTTCTAATGTAACTTCTTCCGAAGTTTTTGGTTGATTTTTCTCTTATGCCTTTCGTCTTCGAGGTACAGAGTCTTTTGAACCAACTGGTCGACCACATTTATTTGAGACTCATTTGTCACAGCAGATTGTCCTGTAGGGACATCAACTTTTACTAGAATATGTTTAGCTGGTATATATAACTGTCACTTTTCTTGTGTCAACAAATGCATCAGGTAATTGATTTACAGCTCTTTGCAAATGAATTATTTTTTCAACATCTTGCTCACATTAATTACTTCGGTGATCAAAATGAGATAGGATTGTCTCATTCTAAGAGATTTTACCTTATTTTTCAGGATGTAGTTTTTCCCTCCTAAAGTTGAGAAAGTCATTTCATCAAAATGAAAGTTTGCAAAACTTGCAGTAAATAAATCATCCGTTAAAGGCTCAAGATACCTAATAATTGATGGTGAATCAAAATCCACATAAATCCCAAGTCTTCGTTGGGACCAATTTTAGTACGTTGTAGGGATGAAATAGGGGCTTGAACAGTACAACTAAAAATTCGTAGGTGAGAAATATCATATTCATGACCAAGTGCTAGTTGTAAAGGTGAATATTGATAATATGCAATTAGTCTAATACGAACCAATGATGCAAAATGCAATATGACATGTCCCCAAACAAAAGTTGGGATTTTTGTTTTCATAAGTAATGGTCTAGCAATAAGTTGTAGATGCTTAATAAATAATTCTGCTAAACTATTTTATGCATGGACATGCGCAACAGAATATTCAATTACAATCCCAATTGACATACAATAATGATCGAATGCTTATGATCTAAATTCACCAACATTGCCAAGACGAATAGTCTTAATTGAGCAATTGGAAAATTGCGCTTGTAATTTTATAATTTGAGCAAATAATCTAGCAAAGGCTACATTCATAGTGGAAAGTAGACAAACATGTGACCATTTAGTAGAAGGATCAATTAATACCATAAAATAACAAAATGATCCATGTTCGCGAAATTATTTGTTCCGATTTAAAATCTACGTAAGTGTACGGTTCGTTAACAAGTAGTAAAATGGACTATGAGTCCAAGTATCGATCCCACGAGGATTGAATTAGTACAAATTAACCTATTATGACCTTAACCGAAACACGAAAATCAAATTGAGGTTTTGTACTTTAACTAACAAAATGTAACCGTTGATGCAAGTATGAATGAAGAATTATACTAAATGCAAAATAACTTGGATGCAATTTAACTCGAATTTATGGATTTAATGAGTATACTAACGCACTAGGATCATGAATCCCTAAGCAATACCCGTTCTATTGTCAATTATGCAACTTTGACACACAGTTCCACAAAAGATGAATCAATATTTCTATTTTAATTTAGCAATCTCTCTCGAGCAATGCCAAACCTATCACAATATATGATTCGACTATATTTCTATGACGAATACTAACATACCGAAATGCATTATAAATTCACGAATATCTGCATAGAGGTATATTTATATCCCCTATCAGACCCTATGATGATTTATACTATGTCGAACCTATTTTCCTTCTTTCGAATGCATAAAACAGGCCACCTCAATCATATAATTACGTGCACAATAATCATATGAAAATAAAAACGTAATAAATCAATCAAATCCGAAACTTGTGTTCAAATACGTCAAAAATCCAAATCAACAATCAAACGTAGTATTACAAGGTTCATCGATCTCCTAGCAATAATAAATCTAGCCTAACATGCTAAAAGTAAGAAAACATAAAAATATTTGAAGAAACGACATCACTCGAATCAATCGTCAATCCAATCTTCACTTGGCACGATGTTGTTCTCTTATTCTATCCTTCGTGTCTCCTTTAAAATCTCTCAAAAATATGTAAAAATGGTGTCCCTTACATTCTGGTCGAGTTTTTGTATTTATAGGACCCTAAAAATATTGTTTCCATAAGAGTTTCTACGAAAAAAGGAAAATGAATTTTTTCTCGAGAATTGCTCTATGCGACCGCATAGAGCAACTCTATGCGGTCGCATAGAGTAAAAATATTGTGGCCTTTTACATGCGGGATGCCTCTACGCAACCGCATAGAGGGTAGCACTATTCGGTCGCATAGTGTCACCAACTATGAAAGTTGTGCATTTTGGTCCTCTCACTTGAATACTTCACTTCTTGGCATCTTTTCTTCATTCTTTTCATTCAATCATCCCAAGGTATCGTCAATTGACAATTGGCTTAATCAATTTCTTGATTTTTTTATTGGGTCAACTTTTGAATAATTGCACCTTGGTCCCTGAACTTTCACTTTGTGTCATTTTAGTCCTTTTTCGCGTCTTTTTTCTCCTGAATTTCACTATGTTCATCGTTGTTCCCTACAATTCACAAATGTAACGAGATTACATCACAATTCAATCATTTTGCTCGTTATTCAGTCATGTTTGTGACCTAAATAAGTGTGCAAAAACACACTTATCAAACCCCCCAAACTTGAATTATTGTTTGTCCTCAAAAAAGATAGTGACTTAATTCTGAACAAACATGACTTAATACCCTATTGTGGCTCAGGATTGGATTGAGTATTTAAAAATTTATCTGTGCAAACATGACATCAACCTTTACCTATTAAATGCAAATTGACGTGCTTGTGTAAATTCATGCCAACATATAAGGTTCATGATGAATTTGAGTCCCGACCCCAAGTGGGCAAATATATCCTTACTCGCTCGAGAGATATACAACCCCCCAAACTTATTCTTTTCACTCAATTATCTCGGAGTTGTGTTTTAAGATTAGGCATTTATATAGTTGTAGTCCTCACCCTCTCATAGTTTGAGTTTAGCATTACTATAACAAGTCTACATTTCAAAAAGTAAAGGCTCTCCTAAGTTTGATTGCTTCGACATTGAAGATTAAACTAGGTTACTTGCCTCGCCTCAGAGGTATAGTCTCTTCAACCAAATGTCTAAGGGCTTTTCGTCAGGTTATTGTCTCTCTTTTATTTTTCTCACCTTTCTTTATTTTATGATTAATTGTCATCTTCTTATTTGCTTTCTAAATAACCCATGTAACGAGTTTTAGGCCGGTGATTCCCAAACCAGTTGGCTTTAGGGTACCAGATTTTAAACCCTTGCAGGCTTATTCACTCGAGTTATAAAGGCTCGATAAGATGACTTTTTATTAAATTCTTTTCCTCTTGCTTTCTATATGACCCATGTATCAAACTTTGGGTCGGTGACTCTCAGGCCAGTTGGTTTTAAGGCACCAAAATTTAAAATATCCGTATAGGCTTACTTGCTCGAGTCATAAAGGCATGAAAAGAAGTGTTTTATTCTCACATATTAAAATTGCGCCCTTTGTCATTTTTTTAGACATTTAGTTTCCAAAACCAACCCCTAATTTAAGATTTTCACCTAATCTTCACCTCACTAGTCTAGATAATCCACACAATAAATTTCATGCACAGAGCCCCCACTCATCTCAATGCTTTTCTGTAATAGCTCAACTATCACCAAACTATCTTAAGGTAGTTTATGGGTTAATTCAAAAGAAGGTTATCATTCGTTTCCTAAGTTATGCCCAAAATCCAGTCATTCTCCTAATATGTCAAGCATGAATAGCGTTCATAGATAAAGTCAAGTGTTGCATCAACAAGTATCAGGTAGTCTAATTAACACTAGATCCAAAGTTTTTGCATTTTAAACTAGTCCAATAATATCATCATAGCTAACAATGTTATCAAGCCAACACAAGCATGCATGAAGCGAATTTAAAACAAACTGAATAAAAAGCAAAAAAAAAAATTATTATTATTATTATTATTTTTAAATAACACTCATCATGCACACATTATGTAGTAATGGAAAGTAGTGAAAAATAGATAATGATGAACACAGATAGAGATTTAAAATTATGTCACCCCCCAAACTTAGTTAATATATTGTCCTCAATGTAAGATTAACAAAAGATTAAAGACATAATTTTAATGACAGAATGAAGATGAAAAATCAAAATGGGGAAAACAGAACTCCCCTAATCAAAACGGTGGCTGGGACGAAAAGTTGGGCCCGGCATCATCATCGCCAGGAGGGAAGGGAAGGCGGGACAAGATCTCCCTCAACATGGCAGACTGCTAGTTCTGCTCCATCTGCATGGCCTGAACCCTCATCTCCAAACTCCCTAGACGGTCCCAAGACTCATTTACCCGCCACTGTATACATCCATCTGACCAACATACATGCCCAAACGCCCGTCAAAGGTACTTATCTGTCGGTGTGCCGTAATGGATTCAATGCTGGCAGTGGAAGCAAAGTTTCGTGCAGATGCCATATCCGTCTGCACTTGCTGGATGGTGATAGTCAGTGCCCCAAAGGAGTGCTGAAACTGCTGTATGTCTCGGCTGTGTCCAGTCATAGTGGTAAACATCTGCCTCAATAACTGGGTGTCCACGTCAGCCGGTGGTGGTGGAGCCTGTGGCATTTCAAAATCCTCAGCTACTGGCCCCTCTGTAGCCTGTTGTTGTCGTCGACGCTCGTTTTCCAATTTCTGTTGATGTTTAATTCTGGCTCGATCCTGGGCCCCAAGTGTGAGGCGCTTGATAAATTGACTTGGTTTCGCCGGTGCCTACCCAGGCTGAACCTGTATACCTGCCGCTCTACAAACCCCACTTATGAAGCTCGGGAAAATTAATGGGGTGTGCCTGTCACCCCATGTGCCAGTAACATGTATCTGATTGTAAATGTAAGTGGCCAAGTCAATCTTGTTGCCCCAAACTAAGTGATAGATGAAACCCGCCTTCTGATCTGTGAATGTCATCCTATGAGAGATGGGCTCGATGTTGTGGCAAATGAACAACCATAAGATGGCTATAGAAGGAGTGAGGTCAATCTGATACCAATCAGCAGTAGGGAGCGGCCAAGCATTTTCACGTCCGGAGAAAACTTCTGCAACTTCAACCTAGTTGAAATCATGCGGGATTGGGACTACATTAATCCAGGTGAGCCGATAGTAGTCATGATTTACCTTAGGTGAAAACATGATCCATTTGCCCCGAACCCATGTCTGATAAAGATGGTCGGATCCAGATGTGTCTATTTCCGCATTGAAATTTCTATAGAATTCCCACACCAAATTTTCATAGACGGGGTCTGGTCTTTTAATCACTTTCTCCCACCCACAATTGTGGACTAAATAAACTAATTCAAAACCCGGGAAATCATCCAACCTAACTGGTCTCTCGGGAATGAGTGCCCATTTCCGGACAACATTGGCATAACGGGCTGCTTGGTTTGAAGATAGAAAACGCTAGACACCCCTTTTGGGTTCCCTAGACCGAGCTGTGCCGGATGTGGAACCAACTTTCTCCTTTCCTTTTGATGTTCGCTTTGGAGGCATCCTGCAAAGGTATATAAATAACAATCATTAAACTGCATTTTTTTTAAAAACGATAGGGGGAATGAGATTAGGGAGACAAATATTGCACAAATCTCCCAAACTTGCTTCAACATGCATATAGAATACCTTGGTGTGTACTTATCAAAATATGACATATAAGGTAGTGTAAATAGAATGCCAAGGTGAAAAACTGGAAATGTAGGCTGAAAGAAGCACATTTGAAAAATTGGACCCATGACCGAGTGCGTATGTTCGGCCCCGGGCATCATCGAAAAATATCGAAATTTCCTCAGGCTATCTCCGAGCATATGAAAGTATTCAATGAGATCTACCATATTTTCAAATTTCAAAGCAAATGGACTTCGTTTGGTATGACAAATAATAGTAGAAAGTAGGGGACGTAGGGTGCCGTGACCTAGCCATGTGCCTACATGTTGCAAAGTGGATGTGATGTGAGACATGGTCTTTCAAGTGGTCGTGAATGTGGGAACATGCAAATGTCAAGAAAACATGCCCAAGAACGTCTAAGGAAGGCAAAATAACAATTTACACATAAACGGAACTCCAAACAACCAAATTGTGTCAAGTGACTCGTGATTAAGTGTGCGCTTTTGCCCCCGGACATCATTGAGAAAACTTGAATTTTTCCCGAGTAACCTCCGGGCATATGAAAGTACATAGTGTGGAGTGATACATATTCAAATTTCATACGCATTGGGCGTCGTATGGGTACTTAACGCAGGGGACGAAGTGGGTGCGATGAAGTGACGTGAGCCTAATATGTGTCCCTAAATGTGGGTAAGTGAGTGATTTGAGCTCAATTTCTATGGCATTTGACCACCACGTATATGGGAATGCGTATATGCAGATTGCCTAATGCGGAATTACGCAAAATGTACTACAAATTTCACTTAGGCAATGCATCGAACTCGTTGTGTGCAATAAAAATTCATCTTCATTAGAAAAATACTTGGCAAATGGTAATCACCCAAAGAACAAAAATACAAATGAAAGCCCTAAACCTAGCATACTCACACCCATTCAACCGAACTCACAATTGGAAAATAGGAGTAACTACAACTCAAATTCAAAATGTAAGGAGGGAAGAAAATTCATACCTTTTTGTGCCTTGAAGATGAGTGATGAATGTGGGATCGATTGATGAAATAAATTAGGGGTAGGAATGTCAGTGGGTGTGTGAGTGTTCGAACGAGATTAGTAGGCCCTAAGGGTGAGAGAGAGATGTGCTATGGAAATGGGTGTTTGCCCTTCGAATGAGCCGGTCTTGGACTTAAGTCCATGACCGGCCATTACTGTGCGGCCGCATAGTGAAAAAAAATTTCCCCAAAGTAGTTTCGGTATATGTCTATGCGGTCGCATAGACCAAAATTTTATTTTTTTAATATTAAAACACACTGAAATGCAAAAAGATATTTCCCTCGTAGAATTTTTTTTAAAATTGTTCTTTTATCTAGAAATGCGTGAATCATACTCTCAAACACTCAAAATCATTTCAAACTCACCGACAAATGTGGGTAATGCCTAGAAAATTATGGGGATGATAATTTGATCCAATTAACATGCATGTACGACCGATGACCTAGAAAAATGCAAATGCAAAAATGAAATAATTCTAAAAATAATGTGAAAAGTAAGCTAATAGAAAGATACAGTGGGTTGCCTTCCATCAAGCGCTAGATTTGTCGATAACTCGACTTTACCGTATTACGTCATTCTGGTGGTCTAAAATGAATGGTAGACTTTTCTTTTGAAAAATCGCTGCCCCAATAATGTTTCAAACGCTGTCCATTGACCTTGAATGTCCCCTTACTGTCGTGAGCGATCTCAACTGTCCCATGTGGAAAAACCTGTGTAATAGTATACGGACCAGACCACCTCGACCGCAACTTTCCTGGAAACAGCTTAAGCCTAGAGTTGTAGAGTAGCACTTTTTGCCTCACCGTAAATTCACGCCTCTAAATGTGCATAACATGCCATTTCTTGGTGCGCTCTTTGTAGAGTCTTGAATTCTCATAGGCTTCCATTCTGAGCTCGTCCAGCTCATTAAGTTGGAGCAGACGTTTTTCACCCGCAACCTTCAGATCCAAATTCAATTTCTTCATTGCCAGTAAGCATGATGTTCTATCTCAAGAGCTAAGTGGCATGCCTTCCCGAAAACCAGTGGATATGGCGACATTCCAATAGGGGGTCTTGAATGTAGTCATATAGGCCCACAAGGCATCGTCCAGTTTCTTAGACCAATCTTTTCGTGACGAGCTTACTGTGACTTCGAGTATTCGCTACAATTACATATTAGATTCTTCGACCTGTCCACTGGTTTGGGGATGATTTGCAGTGGCTACACGATGTTTAACACCATATTTAGTCAACAATTGTTCAAACTGGCAATTGCAGAAATGTTTGCCCCTGTCACTGATTATAGCCCTCGGTGTTTCAAAGCGGGTAAAAATATGTTTCTTTAGAAACTCAATCACCACCTTTCCATCATTGATAGGCAATGCAACTGCCTCAACCCACTTCGATACGTAATCCACAGTCACTAATATGTACTGATTAGAGAAGGATGGGGGGAATGGCCCCATGAAGTCAATCCCCAAGACGTCGAATAGTTCCACCTCTAGGATACTATTCAAAGGCATTTTATTTCTCCTGGAAATATTACCGGTGCGTTTAACATCGGTCACACCTTTTCACGAATTCAAAGGTAGCCTTAAACAGTGTAGGCCAGCAAAAACCTGATTGAAGTATCGTCGTCGCTGTTTTCGAAGCATCAAAATACCCTGCAAATGTAGATAAATGACAATGTTCTAATATCAAAGGCACTTCTTCCTTTGGTACGCAGTGACAAACAATTTGATCAGCCCCCTCTCTGTATAGAATGAGGTCCTCCCGAAAATAATACTTCAATTCAACAAAAAATTTCTTCTTCTGGTGACTAGAGTAATCAGGCGACATGATAGACCTGGCTAAGTAGTTAACTATGTCCGCGTACCAGGGTGCCTCCTTCACACCAAAAATCTGTTTATCTGGGAAGACTTCGTTGATTTCCACTATCTCTGTCTGCTCTGTGGCCTCGAATCGAGATAAGTGGTTTGCCACCACATTTTCACTACCCTTCTTATCCCTGATTTCCAAGTCAAACTCTTCAAGCAACAGTATCCAATGAATGAGACAGGGCTTTGCATCCTTCTTTTCCATTAAATACTTGATAGCAGTGTGATCTGTGTAAACAATGACCTTTAACCCCACAAGATATGATCGAAATTTGTCAAAGGCGTAGACTACGGCAAGGAGCTCTTTCTCTATAGTGGCATAATTTAGTTGAGCATCGTTCAATGTCTTGCTTACATAGTAAATCACATGAAATATCTTATTTCTTTGTTGTCCCAAGATGACCCCAATAGCAAAATCACTGGCGTTGCACGTTATTTCAAATGGAAAATTACAATCCGGTGTGATGATCACAGGTGCTGAAATCAACTTCTCCTTCAAGGTGTTAAAAGCCAGCAAACACTCATCCGTGAACTCAAATGTGGATTCCTTCATCAACAAATTGTACAATGGTTTAGTAATCTTTGAGAAATCCTTGATGAACCTTATGTAGAAATCGGCATGCCCTAGAAAACTACGAACACCTTTCACTGATGTAGGTGGTTGTAATTTCTCGATCACCTGAATCTTTGCTCTGTCCACTTCAATACCCTTTGCTGAGATTCTGTGTCCTAACACGATGCCTTCCTGTACCATAAAGTGACATTTCTTCCAATTCAATACCAAGTTAGTCTCTGTACACCGCTGTAGCACAAGACTCAAATGCTCCAAGCACTCATCAAACAAATACCCGAACACTAAGAAGTCGTCCATGAATACCTCGATGAATTTCTTAATCATATCTGAGAATATAGCCATCATGCACGGCTGAAAAGTTGCAGGAGCATTGCATAAGCCAAACAGCATCCTATGGTATGCAAAGGTACCATAGGGGCAAGTGAAAGTTATCTTCTCCTGATCGTCAGGTGCTACTAGAATCTGATTATACCCGGAGTACCCATCCGAAAAATAGTAATGCGAGTGCCCTGCTAGTCTCTCCAATATTTGATCAATGAACGGTAGTGGAAAGTGATCCTTTCGAGTAGCAGCGTTTAGTTTACGGTAATCGATGCAAACTCTCCATCCAGTCACTGTTCACGTAGGAATCAACTCATTTTCTAGTTTTCTATCACTGTGATACCCCCTTTCATGGGAATAACCTGTACGGCACTAATCCATGTGCAATCTGATATTGGATAGATGATGCCTACGTCGAGCAACTTCAATACCTCAGCTCTAACCACTTCCTTCATGTGTGGATTCAATCTCCGCTGACCCTCAATGCTTGGCTTGAATTTTTCCTCCATGAGTATTTTGTACATGCATAGTGACGGGTTGATCCCTTTGATAACTGCAACAGACCATCCAATGACTGTTTTATTCTCCCTTATCACCCGAAGTAGTTTCTCTTCCTCCACTTCACTGATAGTACTTGAAATAATAACAGGAAGTGTAGAAGATTTCGCCAGGTAAGCATATCTAAGGTGTGGTAGCAATTGCTTGAGTTCCAATTTGGGAAGTTGCTAAATAGATGGTACTGACTTTGTAGTCCTAGTTCCCAGCTCTTCGAAGTAACGTATGCGCATGTATGGTGGATTAGTTTTCAAAAACCATGCAAATGTTTCAATCTCACTTGAATCAGTGTGAGTGGATTGAGAATGTACAATGCACGCCTCGTATGCATTGGAAGGATGATGTAGCCAAAATGTATCTTGAATTATTCTGTCAATTACATCAATCTGGAAATAGCTGTCTGACTCAATAGGGAATTTCATTGCCTTGAACACATTGAAAAAGATTTGCTCTTCGCCAAGCCTCAATATAAGCTGCTATTTCTGAACATCGACAATCGCTCTTCCAGTAGCTAAGAAAGGTCGCCCCAATATGAGTGGAACATCCTTATCTTCCTTCATGTCTAAGATGAGAAAATCGGCTAGAAATATGAACTTCTCCACTTTTACCAACACATCTTCAATGATCCCTCTCAGATGTGTAAGGGATCGATCTGCCAATTGCAAGGTGACTGTTGTGGCTTTAGCTTCTCCCAAGCCGAGACAGAGAGAGGCATTAAATTAATACTTGAACCTAAATCACACAATGCTTTATCAAAATGACAATTCCCAATAGTGCAAGGTGCAGTAAAACTCCCTGGATCCTTTAATTTTGGAGGCAGCTTTCTCTGGATTCTGGCACTGCATTCCTCAGTTAGCATCACTGTTTCGTTTTCTTCTATCTTTCGCTTGTTGGAGAGGATATCCTTCAGGAATTTTGCATAACTCTACATCTGAACAAGTGCTTCAGCAAATGGGATGTTGATGTGTAGTTTCTTGAAGACTTCAAGAAATTTACTATATTGCTGATCCAATTTGTATTTTTTCAACCACTGCGGGAATGAAATAGGAGGCTCATGAGGGTTGATAGGAATGGTATCTATACCCTGTGATGTATTGGAATTTTTCTTGACGACATCCCCTGTTGTTTGTTCAGTCTGTTCCACAATTTAGTCATCTGAAGTTGGTGCTGATTCCTTGCTAGTTACCGATCTTTTTAAATGTATCTCTCATAGTTGTACTCCACTTCTGGTTGTTATAGCCTTTGCGTACTCTTTAGGGTTGATTTCAGTTTGTTGGGTAGATTTCCTGGTGCTCTATCCGTCATGGAGATTACCATCTGTCCCATTTCTGTCTCCAAATTTTTGATTGCTGCACTTTGATCTTGAAGAGTTACATCTATCTTTCGCATAAACTGGTTGTTGGCTTCCATCTACTGATTGGTTGTTACCATGAACTTTTCAAACATCTCTTCCAATCGTGACTTTTTATCCTGCTGCTGATATTGACCTTGTGGTCTATTTTAATTCTGATTACTCCAAGAAAAGTTTGGGTGTTTTCTCCAGCCCTGGTTGAATGTTTCCGAATGTGGGTTGTTCTGTTGGCGTTGACCCCATTACACAAAATCTGCATGCTCGACCCCCTGTGTGAGAATTGGACAATTAACAGTATTGTGGTCTGCTCTACATTCTTCACAGCCAGGCTTCTTGACTTGTTTTGCAGTGGCGGTCTGTGAAATGCTATCAACCTTATGGAACAAATAGTCTATCTTTGCAGACAATGCTGAATAAGTATCTACTTCATAAACCCCCGGAGTTCTCTTCTAAACCACTCGATCTGTAGACCACATGGTTGAAGTTGTAGCCATTCTCTCAAATAGCTCCCATGCTCCGTCAATTGTTCTAGTGGAGATAAACCTATCAGATGATGAATCCACCATGCTCTTGAAGGATGGAAGTAGTCCAGTGTAGAAAAATCGGATCTGTGTCTTCTTGTCAAAGCCATGTTGTGGGCACTTCCTTAACATATTCTTGAAACGATTCCATACCTCTTCAAATGATTCGGACTCACATTGGTTGAATATAGAGATATCATGCCGCATTTTGGCTACCTTAGCTGGCGAGAAGAACTTGGTGCAAAATTTGTGGCTAACTCGTTCCAAGTGGTGATGCTTGCGACGAGAAGTGAATCCAGCCATTCAAGTGCTTTATCCCGCAAGGTGTGTGGAAACAAGCGCAGTCTTATAGCATCATCCGAGATACCCTGATACCTAAAGTGTTGGCACTTATCTAGAAATCGAGATATGTGTGTATGCGGATTTTCACTAGCCATCCCGTGGTATTGATGCCTATTCTGAAATAGTTGAATCACATTTGTTTTCAGCTGGAAATTCGATTGCCGAAATGGATGATACACAATGCTAGATTGACTTTGGACCACCAATGGAGCCATGAAATCCCCAAGTACTGTATTTCCGTCATCTTCAACTGCCATGCCTTCGTTGAGTGGAATTACCGGTCAATTTTGCTCGATAGCCATTTGTTGTGCCGCTCTTGCTTCTCTTTGCCTGTGATGGAATGTGCGTTCGATCTCTGGATCTATGGGAACCAAGTCTTGATCAGGTGCTCCTTGCATACAAGCCCTGAGATAGCAAAATTAATACAAAATTAAATTGACGTAATTTTAAACTAAACCTAGTAAGCTAACTACTACTAATCTAGATAAGTTCGAATTAGTGTCACAAAAGATAAAATTAAAACTAAATTTCAATCCCCGACAACGGCGCCAAAAACTTGTTCGCGAAATTATTTGTTCCGATTTAAAATACACCGCAAGTGTACGGTTCGTTAACAAGTAATAAAATGGACTATAAGTCCAAGTATCGATCCCACGAGGATTAAATTAGTTCAAATTAACCTATTATGACCTTAACCAAAACACGAAAATCAAATTGAGGTTTTATACTTTAACTAACAAAATGTAACCGTTGATGTAAGTATGAATGAAGAATTATACTAAATGCAAAATAACTTGGATGCAATTTAACTCGAATTTATGGATTTAATGAGTATACTAATGCACTAGGATCACGAATCCCCAAGCAATACCCGTTCAATTGTCAATTATGCAACTTTGACACAGTTTCACAAAAGATGAATCAATATTCCTATTTTAATTTAGCAATCTCTCTCGAGCAATGCCAAACATATCCCAATATATGATTCGACTATATTTCTATGACGAATACTAACATACCAAAATGCATTATAAATTCACGAATATCCAATGATTCACACATGTCGAACCTATTTTTCTTCTTTTGAACGCATAAAACAAGCCACCTCAATTATATAATTACGTGCACAATAATCATATAAAAATAAAAACGTAATAAATCAATCAAATCCGAAACTTGTGTTCAAATACGTCAAAAATCCAAATCAACAATCAAACGTAGTATTACAAGGTTCATCGATCTCCTAGCAATAATAAATTTAGCCTAACATGCTAAAAAGAAGAAAACATAAAAATATTTGAAAAAAGACATCACCCAAATCAATCGTCAATCCAATCTTCACTTGGCTCAACGTTGTTCTCTTGTTCTATCCTTCGTTTCTCCTTCAAAATCTCTCAAAAAATATGTAAAAACGGTGTTCCATACGTTCTGGTCGAGTTTTTGTATTTATAGGACCCTAAAAATATTGTTTCGATAAGAGTTTTGGTAGAAAAAGGTAATTGAATTTTTTCTCGAGAATTGCTCTATGCGACCGCATGAGCAACTCTATGCGGTCGCATAGAGTAAAAATATTGTGGCCTTTTACTTGCAGGATGCCTCTACGCAACCGCATAGAGGGTAGCACTATTCGGTCGCATAGTGCCACCAACTATGAAAGTTGTGCATTTTGGTCCTCTCACTTGAATACTTCACTTCTTGGCATCTTTTTTTCATTCTTTTCATTCAATCATCTCAAGGTATCGTCAATTGACAATTGGCTTAATCAATTTCTCGATTTTTTTATTGGGTCAACTTTTGAATAATTGCACCTTGGTCCCTGAACTTTCACTTTATGTCATTTTAGTCCTTTTTCGCGTCTTTTTTCTCCTAAATTTCACTATGTTCATCGTTGTTCCCTACAATTCACAAATGTAACGAGATTACGTCACAATTCAATCATTTTGCTCGTTATTCAGTCATGTTTGTGACCTAAACAAGTGTACAAAAATACACTTATCAATCCACATGGTAAGTGTACTGGCATACATATATCTCCATGAGTTCTTTTCAAGAATGTAGAAGATTCAATATTGACCTTTGTAGTCGAAGGTCTAATGACTAACTTGCCTTGCAAACGAGTTACACATGGATAATCATTAGGTAAAAGAATCTTATAGTTCTATAAGGATGTCTATGTGAGTTGTTTATTATTAATCCCATCATTACAGTTCCTGATGTCCAAGTCGATCGTGCCAACGAATAAACCCTTTTAGGTCAACGAACTTTTGGTTTGTAACATTATTTGATTCAAACATTTTTATAAATATATAATACATGGCAGATGGAAGTGCATGAAAATTTTCTTTTATCTGCTACTTGCCAGATACAAAAAAAAAAAAAAAGGTATGCAAGGATATTCAACATTATTTTCTTGCATCGTCTCAATATGATATTCATTACAACGGATATCTTTAATACTAAGTAAATTTCTTCTAGATTTGTTAGAATAAAGTGCATCATCAATATATAATTTTACATTATTTGATGAAATAATACAAGTTCATCCGGACCCTTCAACGATATTCGATGCACCTGATATCGTATTAACATTATTTTCTACTAATGTTAAGTTCAAAAAATATTTTTAGTCTTGAACAATAGCATGTGTAGTTGTACTATCAATTAAACAGGTGTTTTGACAATAATCATGAATCATGATAGATAATTTTTGTCAGATATTTCAGTGCAGTAAACTCAAGTTTTGTAATGTTTGTCATTTGATTAAGTACACAATAAAGCAAAAGAAAACACAATTGGTTTCAAAAAATATGATTAAACGTCACATAATAGTTAATCAAATAGTCAATATCAACTTGACATAATTTACGTGTGTTTACTTTAGGGATAACACTAATTCTAAATAATATATTCTTCGAAGTATGTGCTACTTCGGGAGCTCGTTGTATTTCACTATTACTTCTTCAAGAGCAATATATCAATATTCTTCTAGAATATCAATTAAATATTATGCTACTATAGGAGCAACAATGAACTATTAGAATATTAATTTTAATAGTGTGCTACGTCAGGAGCAACAAAATGATAAATTATTAATTTAAAAAGTGAACATCTAAGTTTATTTAAAGGTAGAATCAGAAAAAAATTCAAATATACACGTGAATTCCATAATGAAGGCAGAATTAAAGGCATAAATTAATATATATGTACATATGAGTATATGTGTGTGTGTGTATTATGAGAGAAGATGTGGCGACAAATTCTGTGTACAAAAATATACAGGTATTTAGAATATTAAAGTTAACATTAATTGCATCGGTCTGAAATTCATACCACAAAAACGGAGAAAACACGAATTCATACGCAATTATGCATTAATGAAGAAAAATAATCATTAGCAACGGAAGTAATTATTACGTATAATAATTCTATTGGCTTGTGGCAGTAGAAAAATGGTTTTACAAAATTGAGTATAGATATGTATACAAATACTTACGTTCAAGGAGAAAAAAATTAATTATGCATGCATGTGGCAATTAAAATAACGTGTTTGATTTGAAATTGAATATAGACTACCTTCAAATTAATTTGATATAAAAAAAATTTTAGAAAGTCGTACTGATAACATATTATAAAACTAAGGGAAGAGAAAAATAAGCAAAGAAATAGAGAGTCAAAACTTTACTGTCTATTATTATGAACAAATGCCCTATATTTATAAGGTCCAAAATAAAAGTTATAATTGAAATAAAATAAATCTTCTAAACTAGATAAGACTTATCCATATTTCATGATTACACTAAATAATCATCAATAATTATCTCTTTATTTTACAACAATCACATAGGAACGCTGGATAGAGAATTATTCGTCTTGAAGACTAGTTATGAATCAATAAATATAACAAAACAATGCAAAGACATGAGGTGTCATGGTGTAGTTGGTTATAGCGTCAGTCTACCACACTGAAGTTCTCCAGTTCGAGTTCGGGCGACACCATTTTCTTTATTTATATTTAAATTTTCATTGCTATTTATATATAGATCCGGATATAACCCAATCATCTTATCAGGCTATCGGGTTACTCCATCGCTTGACTTTTCTACAGCGTTACTAATCTGAGAACTATTTCTCATAAAAATCAATAAAATAGTTTTTATTTATAGATTAACAACTACGAATATGATAGTTAATTCATGAATAGTATTTATTCTACATAAAGTGATTAAAATATAAAACTACAAATTGGGCAATTTTTTGTGCACCCACAAATGATGGTATAATTATAATTATAAAAGGAAATTTGTGAAATAGAAGAAAATCGTACGTTAGAGAAAGTAAAATGTCTTGTTCAAGTCCAGTCGAGTAATTTGGAAATGCAGCTTTGGTGCTCGCTTGTAATTTAGTATCATTGTGGTGGTTTTGTTATTGAGAAAAAAAAGAAAAAATAAATAAATGGAAACCACACTTTTGATATGAAATTGCACAACTTTAGGACGTATAAAACAAAATTTTTCATCTTTCTTTACTAAAGTCAAGTATGAAATCATTTCTTTACTAAAAAAACAATTTATTATTGTCAAAATGAATTAGTTACAAATGCACTTTAGCTCAAGGTAATATTGAAGGAGGCATGTTCTAAATTTAAATTTTTTTTATTCATCATGGTTTCACGTGTCATGCATCTAACCACATGATCGCTGCTTTATCAACCACATTATCATGCTTAAAATTGAGTGGTTCATCCAATATATAAAAGTGAAATATTTTTAATTCTTAAAAGTCACTCGATTCTAATGACAAAAATAGTCAATGATGCATAAAACGCAACACAAAATATTATATTACCCATCAAAATATGAAACCGTAATTGAATATATAATATTAATTTATGCAAAGATAATCCAAATTTCAAATCATATGCTGCCATCCAAGACTCTAAATCACATTAATAACGAAAATTTGAAGGAAAAAGTCCTTAGTGGATGTCCATGGAAAATGCTTTTGATTTGATCCTGAAAATGCGTAGTTATCATCATTAGCCAGCCTTCTGAAAATGTGTAGTTATAATCAATAGCCAGCCTTGAGTGCTAACTTTTGATTTGGTGGTGTCAGTGTCCCATTACGCAGACAACAAATTAGTTGCATCAAATTGGATAGAGTTATACAGACCCAGTAGCTTGGAGGATTAGAAACTTGAATTGATCCTTTCTCAAGTTTTGATGGAATGATTCTTCTATGTGAAATGTCATTTGTACAATGTTTTCTTATAGTATTGTTGACAATGTTAGTAAGTAGGAAAAAATTGTTGGATAGAAAGAGAAATTGTTTTTTAAACTATCCAATGATAACATGCAATGTGACATTCTGTCAACAACGTTGTCAAAAATATTGTATACTAAGCATGATTCTTTCTTCTTTTAACGCAGTCCACTTCCTGTACCTATATTTCTTTCTTCTTCTTTTTTTTCAATCTTTCTTTTTTTTTTTTTTTTTTTTAAAACCCTTCATTTTGGGAAATAGAATTGCCAATTTTTATTAGTTTCAGGGTTTCTCTGAATTTGAAATGATGGGATTTCAGGTTTTTCACAATCAAACAAAAATACAAGATTTGTTCAACAATTTGCAAGCAAATTTTTTTCAATCTTTCTTTTTTTTTTTTTTTTTTCTAAAACCCTTCATTTTGGGAAATAGAATTGCCAATTTTTATTAGTTTCAGGGTTTCTCTGAATTTGAAATGATGGGATTTCAGGTTTTTCACAATCAAACAAAAATACAAGATTTGTTCAACAATTTGCAAGCAAATTTTGATCTACCGAAGGATGGAAATGTGTGACACAGTAAAAAAAGAAACAGCAGTCTTATTTTTCTCTTTTTAGATTATATTAATTGAATTTTTCGTGTAGATAATGTTGGTTGATAACTCGAGAAAGAAGTTTTTTTGACAAATTATCTAAACCAAAACAACTATTTTATCGAAAAATAATTTTTCATTAGGGGCGATCATAACATAAGGCTATTACTTTCACACCTCTCTCTATAGATAGAGACAGCTATGTGAGCAATTTGACTGTACCTTAAATTTGCTCTTACATTCATGGAATGAATAAGGGTTGCAATCTACCCACGAGCTCGGCTCTTGCTCAAGGGTTGAGCCGACGAGCTCAATTTTATTTTATTTTTTTGACTTTTTTGTTCCCTTTCTGGGCTTTTGCTCGAGCTCGGGCTCGTCCAAATATGAGCTCGAGCCGATGAGCTGCTTGGCTCGATTTCCAGATACCTTCGATTCCAAACAAAAATTAGTGACAATCAATTGGACATTCGAATTACAAAGTTGATTCTCATATTGAGGCAGTGAGGTGCAGAATTGTTAAAAGCATTGATTTTTGGTATTTGCATTCAAAGATTCCCTTTTTGGAATAATTACTCCACTCAATCGAAAAGGTGAGTGCAAAATCAAAATCTTATGTTTAAAAACTGTGAAATTCCATAAGATACTCTTCTTTGTTAAAAAGATAAAAAAATCTTTCATATTCGCAAAATTATAAATGGAATGATTTAGTCCCTGTTTGGCACTCTTTAAAATATTAAATTGTTTATTACAGTATCATTCTCTACCACATATTTACACAATAAAATATTTTATGCACAAACAAACAAATTTTTTTTACTTTTTAATCACACATTCTCAAAAAAAATACTATTTAAAACTCTTTGACTTTTCAAATAATGGGCAACAAACAAGGGCTTAACGTTTAAAATAATTCGTATTCAAGTAAACACTAGATTTTTCACGTATTCGATGAGAAAATAAATTCAACATGTACATGCCAGTCTTAAAAATAAATTTAAGTAAATAATTATGTCTTTTTTAATGGTTTAACCTTTTAAATAATTTGATGAGACGTTTATTTATATTCTAAGCATGCTCATGAATAGTGTGGCAAAATTCATAATATCTTCAAATGATTTAGTTAGACTATAAAACTAGGGATTGTAAGCTGGATAGATTGTTTTCAAGCCACTTAGATGAGACTAGTTTTAACGTTGAGTAATGCTCTATCATTTAAGTGATAGGAGGTTCCTTCATTCATTGTCTAATGCATTTAATTCTCCATGATGATGATGGCATTATTAATTCATGAAGGGACCTACTACCACATAGGTTGTTGATGAACATCATGATGATAGACATCATTATTATTTAAAGTTAAGGATGAAAATGGAGGGGGCAAGAGTAGGGAATAAACTCCATGAAAGGAAGACTTATGATTTATATAAATTACTTAGTGGAGTATGTCTCGAATAAATCCAACGAGTAACTAATAATCCTGTTATACAGAAAAAAGTCATTTCCATGCCCTTTTATGATGAATCGTAGAGTTTTATGATTTCATCAACTAAATAGGTTATCAAATGAATTGTAATTACAATTGAAACGATCGAAAAAGAAATATGAGTTAACATACGCTCTAAGATAGAAAATATCATAAAACTCTTAAAAAATAGGAGTTCTTGTAACTTTGAGAGGTAGACCGGGTCAAGACTGGGACGGTATTAAAATGTGTTTCATTATCTACTTTTTTTTAAAAACAACTTAATTAAAAAACATAAAAAAAATAAAAAATAAGAGTCTGGGCTGAGACCATGTATCGCGTCCCTGTCACGATTCCTTGACTAATTGAAGAATTCCCGCCACAAATGGGATGGAGTGAAGGATGGACAATTTGCTATATCCTTAGGTAAAGTTGTTCAGTTTTAGCTTGTTGACATCAAATTTTGTTGAGCGTCTCTTGTCAACTTGGAGAATATGAAGAGGCTAGAAAATCTGCAAAATGGTGATAGTTTGCATGTTAGCCCTCACATTTCAGTTCTACCCTAACGATCAAGTCAATTGCTCTTCCAAAAGAAAATTGTGAAAAAAAAAATGTTACTATATGATATACAGAGTAACAGAAATGATCTTTTGGCCATGATGGGTAAGAGTTATCTTGCACACCGTCGAAATGATACAATTTTTGATAATTCAACGTTAGCAGTGTGCAAAATAACTTCTACAAACCATGGGTTGGAGACCATTTTCGTATGGAGTAATATGGCATGGGGTTTGATATGGTCCATATGTTTACCTCGACCACATATTCCTCGATGACCCACCTCGACCACATATTCCCGATGACTCCCCCCAAACCTGTGGGCAAAATATATTCGTCGTCATATTCCCGAGGATTGGAGTGTATCCTCGACTTCTCTTAATCATACCATGAGGTCGGGAAGTGGAGTCCTCGGTATTCGTGTCCTCATGCTTTTTTACCTCAACGATACCACGTCCTCCTACAACAGTGACGTGTAACACTTGGTACCCCACAAGACTTCTAATTGTAAGAGGAGTCTATTGTTGTTAAACTTGTACCAATCCTACACTTGTTATGCATGTCAAACATCCACCTCCGATAGGATTCTACGGGATGAAGATTCCCCAATTGTTCAAACCACCTGACACTATAAATACATGGTTTCACCTCATCATTCAGGTACTCTTTATATACAATTTTCAGTCCATAGCCTCATGCACATATTCTAACTTAAGCATCTGAGGGGCGACGAGGACACACCTCGACGTCTTTTTTTCAGGTACCGGAAGAACACGTTCGTGCTCGTCACCAGTCGTCAAGCCCGGAATTGCTCAGGTACGACTTTTGGTAGCATCATTGGCGCCGTCTGTGGAAAACGCTACCAAAAGCCATGGTAAACACACGTTCAGGTTTTCCACCAGCAAGTTCAACCAACCCCCTCATGAGGATATCCCTGTTCCTCAAGAGGAATCATCAGAAGTGCCAGAGCCCCAGCCGGCAGTCGTCACTGCTGGAGCCTTTGAAGAGCTCAGACAACAGGTCGCCACACTGACTCAGCTGCTAAGTCAAAGAAATTCGCATCCGTCACCCACACCAGCACCCCAGAGGGGTTTTATGGCAGATGCTCGAGCTCGAGCTCAAAAACATGTCCCTGACAATGGCAGAGCAGGGGCCTCGGGTATACCACATGTGACCTCGGCCTCGAGATCAGTGACCATGGAGTCCGGGGAACTCGCTAGGATTATTCAAGAAGGAATTACGGCGGGCCTACTTTAGGGCAACAAAGGGACGACAAGATTCAGTCCCAACACTCCCTTTACTCTCGAGATATTGGCATTCTCCCTACCAGACAGATTTAAGTATCCTAGGATCAAAGAATATGATGGGACCACCGATCCAATCAATCATCTGAACATATACACGGACGTCATGAATCTACAGGTTGCACCAGATCAGGTGATGTGCAAGGACTTCCCGCATACTTTGATGAATGCTGCTAGGGATTGGTTCTCAACCTTAGAGTCCGACTCCATAGCCTCATTCTCGGATTTGGCGGACAAGTTCTCCACCTTCTTCGCAAGCAGCAAACGCATCAGGAGGACAGCGGCTTCCCTCATGCAACTTAGACAAGGGCAAAATGAGACCCTACGTGACTTCATGACCAGGTTCAACAAGGAAAGACTACAGATTCCCGACCTACACATAACTGCAACAGTTTCTGCCCTCACATAAGCCATAAAATGCGAGGCTTTCAAAATGTCGTTATCCAAAACTCCGCCAAGGACAGTGACCAAACTTCTTACCCGAGGAGAGAAGTACATAAACATGGAGGAAACACTGAACCCGAGGAAGGTTGGACCATCCCACGATAGGGTCGAGCATAAAAGACAGCATGACTCGAGCCCCCATCAAGAACCACCTCGGAGTAAACAGAGACAAGGGGCTTCCCCGACGTCATTCACACGTTTAAACACATCGAAAACAAACATTTTGATGGAGATCAAGGATATGAAGGAGCTCAAATGGCCTGCGAGAATGAGGTTACCCCCCCAGTCCAGGGACATGAGCAAATACTATGAGTTTCATCGGGATCACGGACATACCACTGAAAACTGTAAAGCCCTGCAACGGGAAATTGAAGCCCTTATTAAAAGGGGACTTCTGGGTTCCTACATTGGTAATGACAAACGCCCGAAGAATGATGGTGGTCGGGACAGAGCCCCTGAAGCAAAGCGGGATGGTCAACCCACTGCTGGAATCATCAACATCATTGTCGGGGGTATTGCATCAGGAGGAGATTCTAACACTGGGAGGAAGCAGTATGCCCGACAATACATGACAACCCCGAAAGCACATCATGATGACCTCGAGGACATAACATTTGGTATGAAGGATCTTGAGGGCGTGTCGTTTCCTCATGATGACGCCCTAGTCATCTCTGCAATAGTAGCAAACTTTGAGGCAAAGAGGATCTTAATCGACAACGGAAGTGCTGCTAACATATTGTCACATGAGGCCTTCACAAAAATGGGAATCTCTCCCGAACAACTGAAGACAGTGAAAACCCCCCTTCAAGGATTTGGGGGGGTATTATTTTTCCGGAGGGAGTGGTCGAGCTTCCGCTTACCTTAGGCTCAGGAAAAGAACAGATAACGGTGATTACATCTTTTCAGATTGTTCGGTCTTCCATAGCATACAACGCCATCTTGGGTAGACCATTGCTCAATAAGGTAAAAGCTATTGTCTCCACCTTCCACCTCGCCATGAAGTTCCCCACCAGTCATGGTGTCGGGGTGGTACGCAGAAACCAAGCTGCTGCCAGACAATGCTATGTCACCTGTGTCAGGGAAATAAAGACAGACATCATGCAAATCTCAAAAAAGGGGGAAGAGTTCGAGAACAACGGGAGACTCGCTCCAGTGGAGGAGCTGTTGGAGATAGAGCTCGAGCTAGGGAAGAAAGTCAGGGTTGGTCGAGATCTGAGTACGGCCCTCATGACCGAACTTATTGATTGCTTATCCCGCAACATTGATGTCTTCGCATGGAAGGTGGATGATATGCCTGGCATCGACCCCGAGGTTGTAGTACACATGCTCAACACTAAGCCCAGAACTCATCCAGTTAAGCAAAGAAAGAGGCAGTTTGCACCGGAACGACGACAGGTCATAAACGAAGAAATTAATAAACTAATCAAGGCTCAGTTCATCCGCGAGGTCAATTATCCTGACTGGCTCACCAATGTCGTCCTGGTAAAAAAGGCTTGTGGTAAGTGGAGAGTCTGCATTGATTTTACAGACCTCAATAAAGGATGCCCAAAAGACAGCTACCCCCTACCTCGAATTGACGATTTGGTGGATAGTACGTCGGGACACAAATTATACAGCTTCTTGGATGCATTCTCGGGTTACCATCAAATTCTTATGACCGAGGAAGATCAAGAGAAGACATCATTCATGGCCGATTCTGCCATATACTACTATAAAGTCATGCCGTTTGGTTTGAAAAATGCAGGAGCAACATATCAAAGACTTGTCAATAAAGTTTTTGCAGGAATGATCGAGAGAAATATTGAGGCCTGTGTTGATGACATGGTTGTAAAGAGCAAGAAAGTGGGCCACCATGTAAGTGATCTCGAGGAGGTGTTCGCCACGCTGCATAAGTACAGAATGAAGCTGAATCTGAAAAAATGTGCATTTGGCGTTGCCTCGAGAAAGGTCTTGGGTTTCATGATCACTCACAGGGGAATCGAAGCCAACCCAGACAAAATAAGGGCGTTGGCATCAATGGAGTCACCTAAAACCAAGAAGGAGGTACAGAAATTAACAGGCCGTGTTGCAGCCCTCAACAGGTTCATGTCCCGCGCAGCCGATAAATGCTTCCCCTTCTTCAAAGTCCTCAGGGGAAATCGAAATTTTGAATGGGATGAGGAATGTGAAAGGGCTTTTCACGAACTTAAGGAAACACTGGCGTCCCCTCCTATCCTCACTAAACCCGAGCATGGTGATACTCTGTATTTATACTTGGTCGTATCCCAGAATGCCGTAAGCGGCGTGCTAGTGAAAGAAGTTAACAAGGCCCAGCAACCCATATACTACGTCAGTAAGGTCTTGCTCGATGCAGAGACAAGATATACTTTGGCAGAACAGTTTGCTCTTGCGTTGGTTATGGCAGCACGAAAGCTCAGACAATATTTTCAGTCTCACCCCATAGTTGTGCTCACTAATCAACCCCTTAGGCATATACTACAAAAACCCGACGTTTTCGATAGGTTACTAAAGTGGGCAATTGAACTGGGAGAATTTGACATCGAGTATAAATCCGGACCATCTATCAAGGTGCAAGCCTTGGCTGACTTTATTGCAGAACTTACCCCAAAGCCTCGGGGGCCAGGGGATAACTCGGACAATCATATTTCAAACACTTGGAACATCTTTGTTGATGGAGCATCCAACTCGTCGGGTTCCGGAGCCGGGGTTATCATCACGAGCCCTGACAAAATCGTGGATATTCAATGCGCACTCAGGTTTGAGTTTGAAGCTACCAACAACGAGGCCGAATATGAGGCCGTCATTATCGCTCTTGAGCTTGCTCGAAATCTTGAGCTCGAGCATCTTAAAATTTTCAGCGATTCTCAGCTTGTGGTCGGTCAGATAGAAGGTACATTTGAAAGCAAGGAGGAGAAGATGAGTTTGTATTGTCTAAAAGTTCATGATCTCCAGCGACAATTCAAGAGTTGCGAAATCATAAAAATTCCGCGTGCTGATAATGGTAAAGCTGATGCATTATCTAGACTGGTATTCATGGGAATCGATGGGCTAGAAAGGACAGTCCACGTGAAATTGGTAATGGAGCCCAGCATCACTCAGGGAGTTGGGGTCATGGACATTGTTCATGAGCCGTCATGGATGGACCCAATTGCAGAGTTCATAAATAATGGAAATTTACCTGAGGACCCCAGACTTTTGAGGTCTATAAGATCTCGGGCATCTAGGTACTGCATGATTGGATGAGTACTATTCCGAAGAAGTTTCACACTTCCATATCTAAGATGCCTTAAACCCTCGGAATCAGCCCGAGCTCTAGCTGAAGTTCATGAAGGTGTATGTGGGAATCATCAAGGAGCTCGGGCCTTGGCATTCAAGCTTATAAGGTATGGGTACTACTGGCCCACCATGAAGAAAAATGCCTCTGAATATGTCAGAAGATGCGACAAATGCCAGAGGTTTGCCAACGTCATCCATTCTCCAGCTGAGGACCTCACAACAATAACATGTTCGGCTCCTTTTGAGCAGTGGGGAATTGATATCCTCGGGCCTTTTCCGCTGGCAAGAGGACAATTAAAATTCATGGCAGTGGCAGTAGAATACTTCACGAAGTGGGCAGAAGTAGAACCTTTGGCAATAATTTCAGAGCCCAAACTTAGAGCTTTTGTATGGAAATCTATTGTCTGTAGGTTCGGGATACCAAAGGTCCTCATAACTGATAATGGACGACAATTTGATAATGTACAATTCAGAAGTTTCTGCACCAACCTAGGGATTGACCATCGACTCACATCGGTTTCGCACCCTCAAAGCAATGGTCTAGCCGAGGTCACAAATCGGATTATTTTGCAAGACCTCCGGACAAGACTCGGGGATGCCAAAGGCTCTTGGTCCGAGGAGCTCCCCTCAATACTCTGGACGTACAGAACTTCGCATAAAACAACGACGGGTGAAACCCCTTTCATGCTAGCATTTGGCATTGAGGCCACCATCCCAGTTGAAATCAGTCTTCCCAGCCCAAGGAGAATGATGCCCGATTCTCTGGAGCATACAACAGAACATTTGGATCTCCTCGAGGAAGTTCGGGAACAAGCAGCACTAAGAGTAGCCTCTTACCAAAGCAGAGTGGCAAGGCATTTTAATAGCCGGGTCAGATCTTGGAGGTTCAGGGCTGGAGACCTCGTGCTGAGGAAGGCCGAAGCTGCTGGTCATGCTCTCGGAAAGCTCGGGCCAATTTGGGAAGGACCATTCGAAGTCATACGGCAAATCAGAAGAGGGTCTTACAGCCTAAATGATGCCTCGGGTAGACCTCTTCCAAGGCCTTGGAATGCCGATAATCTGAAAATATATTACAAGTAGCATACCCGACGTCATGTCGGAGATTTTCTTCTAGTTCTTCTGAATTTTATTTTTAGTTTGGCAGGCCTGCGCGCCCTTGCATTTTATTTTTAGTTTGGCGGGCCTGCGCGCCCTTGCATTTTATTTCTAGTTTGGCGGGCCTGCGTGCCCATGAATGTTTTCAATTCTCTTTTGTAATGAACTACGTTCGGCTTGATCCCGTTTAGGTACGTAGGCAGCTTGGATACGATATAAATCTAAGTCCAGTCCGAAGAATTAAAAAATCGAAGCTTCGGGTATAACAAACCCCGTCGTTAATTTTGCATCCAGGAATTACCTAAGCCTTGTTCTCGACAAGCACTCCAAGCCTTGCCCTCGAGCAAGCAATATAAGCCTTGTCCTCGACAAGCACTTTAAGCCTTGCCCTCGAGCAAGCAATACAAGTTTTGTCCTCGACAAGCACTCCGAGCCTTGCCCTCGAGCAAGCAATACAAGCCTTGTCCTCGACAAGCACTCCAAGCCTTCCCCTCGAGCAAGCAATACAAGCCTTGTCCTCGACAAGCACTCCGAGCCTTGCCCTCGAGCAAGCAATACAAGCCTTGCCCTCGAGCAAGCACTCCAAGCCTTGCCCTCGAACAAGCAATATGAGTCTTGCCCTCGACAAGTTTGCATTGCTTTGAGGCAAGGTGAATGATCCTCGATACAGTGAGAATTACAACGACACGAGGATTACATTGAGTTTCCTCAAAGATTATCGTCGATATTATTTGCATACCATCGACATTAATATTCGATGACGTAGTCGTCGATATATCATCGAGAATAATATTAACATTCGAAAGACATTTTTCGCATCTATTTATGTCGTGGCCATAGATAGATGTTCGTAAATCATGATCGTCGATTATAAAGGCGTAAACTGATCTATTTGAATCGTCGATTAAAAATATGTAACGTCGTTATATTATCATCGAGAGCATAATATATTGAAAAGCAGTAAAGATCAACTCAAGTAAAAGCTCGGGCAAAACAGTATCGAACATGGAGATTGTATTAATAAGTGCTCAATAAAAAGTAATGCAAAAAATGCCGGATTTGGCTGGCGACAAAGTTACAAATTTTGCTCGAGTAAAAAAACTACATCTAGACCCCGGGACTCTCCTGACCATCCTCGAGGTCATCATCAAGGTCGACCCCTTCGTCGTCGAGCGTACCCTCTTCTGACTCCGAAAGCTCGAGGTCTCCCGCAACCTCCGGGATTGCCTTCAGCTCCTCGGGTTTCGCATCAGGCTTCGATCGAAGAAATGCTCGAGCCTCCTTAAGGCCATGGAAATATGAGCCCATTGCATAGTCGCCTTTCAGCCTGTTGAAATCCTCGGAGTTCTTGAACTCCTCAACAGCTTCATCCCGAGCTTCAGCCACCCTGACCTCAAGGGATTTCTTTAGCTTCTCGAGCTCTGTCTTCAATTCTTTTGCCTCGTCTTTCACGAGGCCTATGTCATCACGAGCCTTTCGAAGCTCAGCCTTCGCAAGATCACGCTCAGCCTTAAGGTCAGTTACCCTCTTATCTCGAGCTTCTACTGCCTCCTGGAGCTCGATCACCCTCCGGGAATCATCCATTCCCCTGAGTAAGCCACCTCGAGCTATACTCAAAGCCTGCAAATACATTTATCATTAGCTATAACCTCGATATAAAAAGACCATAAATCTTATAATCGCAGTTCACCTGGAATATAAATGACTCGAGGTCCTTGCCGGCCTCTTCATACCCGAGCCTTTGTCGGTATTTGTCGACAAGGTCCGACATCAAGTATGATTGCCCTGTATTCTCGACGTTTTCAGTGCCCGAGGGAACATTATCCTCGTCGAGATCCACTACCGGATGCTCCCGTGGAGGCGGAAGAGAGCGAGATGGAATAGATCGAGGAGTGTTGCCTCCAGGCGACGTGCTTCTGCGCCTCGAGGACTCTCCTGCCCCGCTTCTTTTCTGTTGCTTAGGCCCAGAAGCTCGAGGCCTCTTTTTCCCCCTTTTCTGCCCAGGGGTTCGAATCTGAGGAGCCCTCGACTTTGATTGCACGGCCTGTCGCAAAGCAGTTGGATCAAAAGTCATTGCTGCAAAATATCGACGACATATTAGAAACGAGCATATAAATAAGCAAAAAATTTAAGAAAAAATGTACATGTCCTACCCTCGAGGCCTTTAATGTCTGCACGATCGAGAACGTCATCCCCGAGGATGTCGTCCATATCAAACACCAGAGGCTCGAGATTTTCTAACATCTGCCTGTCCCTCTCTAGACTCTCAAAGTATGCCTGACCCTCACAAAACCTCGACGTATCTGGAAATCCCCATCGAGACTTGAATGGAAGGTCGATATCTTGAGGAATCACGTAGAACCATTTCTCCTTCCACCCTTTTAAGGAACTGGGCATCTTCGGGATTCTAAAACCTCGCCGGTAGAAAGGTAGGCAAAGCATGTATACTGGGGTAACTGTTTGAGGTCGAAGACCATTCTACATAGGTCGAGATATGGTGTAATGCCTAGGTATCTACAGGCGATGAAGAAATAAGCGAGCATCCTCCACCCATTTGGCACTAATTGCCCCGGGCTCATGTTATGCTCCACCAATAAAGACATAAAAAACGGATGCAGGGGCCACCTAAATCCCCCTTTCAAAGAATCTCTAAAAATTACAAACTCCCCATCTCGAGCTATAGCCATCCTATCCCCTACCCCGGGTACTCTAATGTCGCAGCTCGGCATTATGCCATGCTCTCTAGCCGTCGATATGGCCAGGTGCTCCTTAAGGGTACAGGGTTGGTCAGGATATGTTAAAAGCGTCGAGTTATCTTCTGCTCGAGGTTGTGCATAAATAGGGATGGCTACAGGGATTATCGACCTACCTAAACTCTCTGGGGTTGTCCTCGACCCAGAGGATGACGACGAGGTAGACTCACTAGACATCCTACCAGAAGTGTTCTTAAATAATAAAGTTCAAAGTTCTCGATCTCTTACCTTAATACCGACGACCCAAAACCCACAAAATGCCCAAGCTCGAGGATTCTGAAAAATTCACAGAGAGGTAAAATGGTAAGAAATGGAAAGTGACTGGGGTATTTATAAACTTCTGTGGAAAACCCAAGGGTCGTCCGGCTTGGACCGTTGGATCTGGACACGTGTCGATCATCGGGGTAACCAAAGTTAAACCGCCTTTCACTTTAGGGCTGATATCATCTCTGAACTGGACCTCGGGTTTCTTTGCACGAGGGTCATCTTCACCTGTGCATCCCACACTCGAACCTCGACCATGGATGCACGGGGGCCACTGATATGGTCCATATGTTTACCTCGACCACATATTCCCGATGACTCCCCCCGAACCTGTGGGCAAAATATATTCGTCGTCATATTCCTGAGGACTGGAGTGTATCCTCGACTTCTCTTAATCATACCATGAGGTCGGGAAGTGGAGTCCTCGGTATTCGTGTCCTCATGCTTTTTTACCTCAACGATACCACGTCCTCCTACAACAGTGACGTGTAACACTTGGTACCCCACAAGACTTCTAATTGTAAGAGGAGTCTATTGTTGTTAAACTTGTACCAATCCTACACTTGTTATGCATGTCAAACATCCACCTCCGATAGGATTCTACGGGATGAAGATTCCCCAATTGTTCAAACCACCTGACACTATAAATACATGGTTTCACCTCATCATTCAGGTACTCTTTTTATACAATTTTCAGTCCATAGCCTCACGCACATATTCTAACTTAAGCATCGGAGGGGCGACGAGGACACACCTCCACGCCTTTGTTTCAGGTGCCGTAAGAACACGTTCGTGCTCGTCACCAGTCGTCAAGCCCAGAATTGCTCAGGTACGACTTTTGGTAGCATCAGGGTTAAACAAGGAAGATGAGATTAGTCTTTTGTGGAATAGGTGAAAGGATGAGTTCTTAAGGTTAGCCAAACGTTGCTTTTTCTTGTGGATAACATACAATTCTATCTCATTCAGTCATATCCTGTGAGATTGTGAAGCACGAAGACAAACATCTCTTATCCCGACTTTCTTGTTGGACAAGTCTCGATAGTCCAACCTTAAGTGTTTCGTTGTACTGAATTATTACTAGTGTTGGCTATTGTTGGACAAACTTCAACTCGATTAACTCGCTGACTTTGTGTGGATATATATTAACTTAGTAGCATTACTCAAGAATATATTAATTGGACAAACTTCAACTCGATTAACTTGTTGACTTTGTTAGTAAATTAACTTTGCCGCAATACCCTAGAATCTTCCTAACTCAATTCACATTCTAATGTTTAATAGTGGCCCTTTGAGTAAACTTCAGCACCACATGCGTTACCCCAGTCGTGTCACTTGTCCCGATCTTGGATATGAAAGTTGCTTAGTATCTTTCCCATTTTGAAAATTGCTCGTCTGTTTTCTTGATACATAATCATTTGACAAGGAAACCCACAACAGAATCCAATCATAGAATCACAACTTCCAATCCCCGGTCACCCCACCCCCCACCCTCTATATATACACCAGATCATTAGATTTTAATTAAAAGCATTAGCATATACATTTCTTGGTCATGGCATTCAATGCATCCTCCATCAAAACCTCATCAGATGGAATATGGCAAGGAGAAAATCCACTTCAATATGCATTTCCCTTGTTGATCATTCAAACCACCTTAGTCATCCTCATGAGTCGTGCCGTCGCCTTCTTCCTCAAGCCCCTTCGCCAGCCCAAAGTCGTCGCCGAGATAGTTGTACGTTATTTTCACCAATTTTTATATATGTGTGCAGCTCTTTCATTTGCTTTTTACTAATTATCTTTGTTGTCTATAAATGGCAAAATCTTGGTGTAGGGTGGAATCATTCTTGGGCCATCAGCACTTGGCAGAAACAAAGATTTCACGCACTGGGTTTTCCCATCATGGAGCACTCCAATCCTTGAATCTGTGGCAAGTATGGGACTTCTCTTCTTTCTGTTTCTTGTAGGCCTCGAACTCGATTTAAACGCGATACGAAGGAGCGGGAAGAAAGCTTTAGGTATAGCCGTTGCAGGTATATCTCTTCCCTTCATCTTCGGCATTGGAGTCACCTTCCTACTAAGAAAAGCTATAAAGATGTCAGATAGAATAGGATATGCCGAGTATTTCGTGTTCATCGGTGTCTCTCTTTCAATCACCGCTTTCCCCGTCTTGGCTCGCATTCTAGCCGAGCTCAAACTTCTCACGACTCGAGTTGGGGAGACCGCCATGGCTGCAGCAGCCCTCAACGACGTGGTAGCATGGATCTTGCTTGCGCTGGCCGTGGCGCTGGCCGGTGGCGCCCACAGCCCCTTGGTTTCCATTTGGGTTCTTCTATCTGGCCTTGCATTTATCGGTTTCATGATAGTCGTTGTCCGGCCAGTGATGAACTGGGTGGCAATAAAGTGCTCGTCTGATCATAACATCGTCGACGAGGGCTATATATGCTTAACCTTGGCTGCAGTTATGGTTTCCGGGTTTTTGACTGATCTCATAGGAATCCATGCAATATTTGGGGCATTCATATTTGGACTGATAATACCGAAAAGGGGAGAATTGGCAGGAAGATTGATTAAAAGAATTGAGGACTTTGTTTTTGGGCTTCTTTTGCCTCTATACTTTGCATCAAATGGATTAAAGACTGATGTTGGTAAGATACAAGGGGCAGCGGCGTGGGGAGTTTTAGCGGTGGTTATTTCCTCCGCCTGCGCCGGGAAGATTTTGGGAACATTCATGGTGGCTCTGCTGTGTACTATTCCGGTGAGGGAATCATTAGCACTTGGTTTATTGATGAACACCAAGGGATTGGTGGAGTTAGTTGTTCTCAACATTGGCAGAGAAAAGAAGGTAACATTAGATTTTCATTAAGATAATTACAATTTTAAGTTATGTTTTTCCCTCTAAATTCCAAACCCGCTTGAAAAATAATATAGCTACTTATTTTGTCATATGCTTATTTTCTCCTTTGGTGAATAAAAGAATAACAAAATCATAAAATCTCTTGGTGGAAGAATCATAAATCATTAGCAAGGCTCTTGCTTTTGCTTTTGCTTTTGCTTCTTATGGAAGAGTTTTACTATGAAATTACCTTAGATCAACTTTCTCTAAAAACTCTTCTAGACAAAACATATTCATAATATTATCTAAACATATTCAAAAACAACTTCTTAATTTAAGAAGCAGCTTTTGACATTAAGAAGCCTTGTCAAGTGGAGCCTAAGGAAGCGTAACTATGACTTAAAAAGGCATTTCAAAGAATATCGTAAAAAAGTTGGCAATACATGCATCCAGCACATGATATTCACACAACATGCATCTAGTGTCACAATGAAACAATACCATCACTCACCACACTTTGGTATTTAACTTACATTTTTTAAGTCTTGCTTGATCATACTTTTAAGTGCTTTTAAATTGTGAATTTAACATAAAGTTAGAATAATAAATGAGTAATAAGTTGTTAGTCATACGAAATGTGTAGATTAAAAATATGTTTGACTTGCTAAAAATTTGAAACTTTGCCAAACATGCACTTAATATCCCACTTTCATATTTTCAACAAACTTTAAATTGGACCCAAAAGATTAATGCAACTTTCAGGGCCCTAAAGCTATTATTTCAAATTAATATATCCTAAAAAGGCTTCCTCATATTCTCTAAGCTTGTTCTTATTGCAAAAGTTTCAACTCGAATAAAATCTTTCCATTTGCAAAAGCTTGTGGAATATTACCCAAATCACCTTTTTCCAGTGATGGAACAAGTAATTTCTGACATGCACCTTAAAATGTTAAAGAAAATGTCACTACCATTATCATAGAGCTAAATGAATCCTCTCTCTCCACTCAATTCTACCTGAAGATAAGGAATCAAGAAAGGGTGTGATATAAACAAATAGAAATATCTTATAAACGTCTAGCTCATGATATGATTCGTTATATGGCACATGAGACATGCATTAAAATAAATTGGATCTCAACATGCGTGGACCAAACAGAAACAGTACAAACTCATAAAGAGTTCATTAGCACTGCGTATACCCTACCCATCCATTGTGATCTCATAAATTATAATAATAGTGCCATACACAGAGACTTTGATGTGGCTTCTTTTTTAATAGGTTCTCAATGACGAAATGTTTGCCATTTTGGTCATGATGGCACTCTTCACCACCTTCATGACAACTCCAACAGTTATGGCCATATACAAGCCAGAACACAAACTCCCGGCTATTGGTGGGTGTGAATTTTGGAAGAAGTTGTCAAATTCCAAAGGGACAGATGCAGAGCTCCGTATCTTAGCCTGTATTCGGGGACCAGGAAACTCACCCTCTCTCATAAACCTTATCAAGTCATCTAGGTCCACTCGAAGGTTCATAACAAAGCTGTATGTTATGCAGCTAGTTGAACTCACAGATCGATCTTCTTCGATAGTTATGGTTCAACGTGCCAGAAAGAATGGCATCCCATGCATAGGTCGCTTTCACCAGGGTGAGTTTAGTGAACAGAGAGCAGCAGCTTTTGAAGCATACAATCAACTAGGTCGAGTCACGGTTCGGCCAACAATCGCAATCTCAACATTATCTATAATGCACGAAGACATCTGCCATATAGCAGAAAAGAAAAGGGCAGCAATGATCATCCTGCCCTTTCACAAACAGTGGAAGATAGATGGTGATCAAGACGTTGAGATAAATGTAGGCCATGGTTGGAGAGATGTCAATGAGAAGGTTCTGATAAATGCACCGTGTTCAGTAGGTGTGCTTATAGACCGTGGATTTGGGCTTGGGGTCCAAAGAAGTCCTAGGGATGGGGATCTGCTAAAGAGAGTGTGTGTAGTTTTTTTCGGTGGCCCCGACAGTCGCAAGGTTCTGAAGTTTGGTGGCAGAATGGTAGACAATCCAGAAGTGAGACTTACCGTCATTAAGTTCGTTGCTAATGCTGGATCGGATGGTAACATCAAAACTCAGTCGACCTCACTAGAAGTTTCTGTTGAACTGGATAACAACTCTACTGCCTCTATGAATTACAGAAAGGAAATGGTTGACTTTTCTTCCCTATTAAATACTCTTTAAGATCATACCAACATTTGTAACTTCTCGAAACTATGCTAAATCTGTAATGTCATTTGACTGATTAAAACAGGAGCATGATGAGGCTGTGCTAGCAGACTTTAGAGGTAGCTGCAACGGGATTGCAGAGTATATTGAGAAAGAAACAGAAAATATTGCAGAGGATGTTTTAGCAATTGCCCAAAGCAGTGAATTCGAACTCATTGTGGTCGGGAAAGGCAGATTTCCACCAGCAATGGTGGCTGAGCTGGACAATCACCACAATGCATACAACGAGTTGGGACCGATTGGAGGCTTGTTAGCCTCCTCGGGTAATGGAATCAAGTGTTCTGTGCTTGTGATCCAACATCATGATTCTACCCATGACGACAAGAGTTTAAATTTGAAGATGTTCAACAAGAAAGATGGCTCAGTTGATAAGTGTGTGACAAATTTGTGATTCACAGCATCGCAGCCTGTGAAGCAAAATAAAATTACTGTGGATTCTAGTCCAAGGAAATAATAGCTTTTAGGCTGAGCCTCAGCCCAGATGTCAAATAAATAATACAAAATTTCGGAGGATCCTAGTATCAAAATTATGTGAATCCTAGATTTCAATCTCCAAATTAATTTCCTCTTTCCTTGTGATATTTAAGCTCTTAGCTATTGAACTTAAAATGGCGCATCACCACCACAGAAACCACGTTGTAATATATATATTTTATTTATTTATACTCATAATTGAATTATGACTGCCTAACAAAGACTTTTTCACCATCTACCAACATAAGCCATAAAGATTTATTAATTGAAGAATACTGTGATCATAATTTTATTCTCATGCCAATATGGAACTGGTAAAGAGAAACCCTATGTACTTCAAATGTGACATAAGTAATACATTAATTTGCCTCTCGGGGCCCAGCCCAATGGTGTAAAGGACAGGAGTGAAATTATCTCACGCTTTGCTGGCAGTCGCAGTGTGAAGGTTCAATTCCTGAGACATAGAATTGAACTCCTTGTAGACGCAGTGTACAAGCAATTCTTGTTCCCTGACCTATTGGGACATATCCCGCGATTTACCTCGCTCACAAAGCTCTATGAGCGGGGCAGTAGGAGTCCTCAAAATTGGAGTTCAACCTTTTTTTTAATAATACCTTAATTTTATTTGCATGGAGAACTATACATTCTAGGTATTTGTGCACAATCGTTCCATGTGCATACAGAAATGTAACACATCACTGATGCCAACTGATCCAACCACTATGTAGAATGACAGAATATAGAAGGGAAAGAAGAGACAAGGTAGAGGAAAAGAAAGAAGAAGAAGACGATTTGGGGACGGAACTTCAATTTAAATATCAATTTAATTCAATAGTCTATATATAGTTGAAGAATCCTAATACCCGACATGTACTTGTACTTGAAATCTCCAGTAAAGAAGGAAATCTATAAAACCAACAGCATGGAAAATTACATAATTCAAAACAAATAACTACAGAAAGGAAAGAGAGTAAATTAATCAAAATATCTTCCAAAGTATTTCTTACTGTTCTGCCTAAAATGAATATCTAGATTACATAAGTCTTCAAAGAATATCCATATGGATCTCCATCAATTTCGCACCAACATCCAAGCAATCACCTGTGGACAAACATGGATTATTGAACCATACACAGATTCCATCTAGAATATTTACAAACCATGGGAAACCAAATGGAAAAGGGTGAATGTTTCACAGTAGCTGAGTTAACACGATCACAGTAAAGATGCTAAGACGTTAAATAGCAATTGAAGTCATTACAACAAAATGCAGTCTATAATATAGAAAACTCAAAAAATAGATGTTCCTTTCAACATGAAATAGTCTCTATCTTCCTTGTGCATATTGCAAGCCCACTATAGGACATATTACAGTTATAAACTATTTCAACATGCAACCTTCTGAAAAGTTCTCTACAGAGTTCAACTGGGAAGGGGAAAAAATTCGACAAAAAAGAAAAATAAATAAATAAAAGAAAAATATTGGAATGAGGCATGCTAACCTTAAAGAAAACCACCCTCTGTCCACTTGTTTTCAGATTTCCCATTACAACCTGCAGCCTTGTGACCAGATGCTTTTTGATAGAAATTATCGTACCCATCATCTTTAACATCATCCCAGCCTGCCCAGCTATGCCCATTATGGGATATTGACCCCTGTGATGAATCTTCTTTCCTACTGTCTTTGCTATCCCAATCATCCCAGGAACCAGAACTGGCAGAGTTAAATTGTCGACCAGACGCAGCTGAAGAATTCCATCCTTTAGACTCCTGTCCAAATTCCTGATAGTAACCACTTCCTTCGTTTTCATTTTGTTGCCAGCCATTCTTCCAGTCAGAGCCTTCTTTATTGTACTCCTCAACCTTCTGTGAAGCCAAAGCCACTACCCCTTTCATGAGTCCCCATGTCTTCTGACCAATCTCTGAAGTTTTTGCAGTCACAACATTGACAGTTTCATTCACCTTGTAATCATAGCCTCCCTCTTTTACCTGCAAAATAGGATCGATTTGCATGTTGATTAACGCCATACTATATGCTCAAAAACTTTTGGAGAAAGAATTATAAGGGAATCAAATTGAGAAAGCATTACGCCTAAATCACCCATGTAAGCCAGCCAGCTATATTTGAACTTCTGTAAAAATTGTACTGTAGTAAAAAATAAACAGAAAAAAACAAAGACTAAAATACATTCCTACCAGCATTTTCAAAGGAAAAAACAAATATTTAACATTTTAGAAGACCAGAAGGTCATCTCCACTATTGCTCTAGTTATGCCATGCAAATTTAGCCCCCGTTTGGCCCCCATTAAATTCCATTTCATTACATTCCAATTTTATCTCTCCTATTTTCAACTATACAATCTTCTATAAAATAATATTACACGTAAATCAAAAAAATTTCCATCTTTTTTAACCACTCATTTTTTCAAAAAAAACACTATTCTACCCATTTTCATTACCACAAATTGGGGGCCAAACGGGGGCTAAATTGCAATTACACCAAATTCTGAGATAAATTGCATTAGCTACTTACTGAGGGCTTGTTTTCTATTTTTTAATGCACTTGGGGAATATGTTGAGACCTTATCAATATTGTGCCAAATGGGGGCACCAAAATAAGAACAGGCTGTCTCTAGTTTCTCCACAATTAACCAAAAACAAGTTTTCGAATTCACCAAGGCCTTATGCCCTCACCGCTTAGAACAAAAATGTCGCGTCTACCCAGTTCACACTAAATTAAGCACATCAAGTTCTCTCCATAACCTTCCTTTGAGCTTCTCAGCCAACAAATCAAGGAAGAAATAAGAAAATTCAAATCAATTTTTCGTATGTGATTGAAGCACTGTGATGTGAATCTATGCCAAATGGGCAGATTATGTGGGTCGCTGATAGATTCCAATCTGTAAAAAAATTACCAAGTGCCAAGGAAAACAAGAGAAGTAACACAGGAAATGAAAGGAAATGCTGAATTGATTTCTGGAATTGGAATTACAAGGAAATGTAAAGGAAAAGAACAAATGACCGATTGAGAGGACTGAGACTCTCCCTAAATGACCCACTCACTGAATTTCTTGATATCTTCATCTATCCATCTTATTCTATTTATAGGCCCTTGTAACAGATTTTTTGGCCACCTCACACCCCCACCTAACAGAATTAGTTACTGCCTCTCCTCTTGTTCCTTCTAGAATATGTATACTGAATTGGAGGCTTATCAACTACCCCGCCCAATTCAGTCACCTTGTCCACAAGGTGAAAGGCCGGAAATTGTTGATCAATGAGGCTGAATGGCTCCCAAGTAGCTTCCAATGGAGATAGGCCCTTCCACTGAATTAACACTTCCAAGCAGTCAGTTGTCCCCAACGAAGCAGTCCTGACTCCCAACACAATTTCTGGTTCAACCATTAACTCCCAATCCACTCCCAAATTATCAGGCAACATAGAAGGCAGATGATGTTCTCCTACCGCCCTTCGCAACTGCGAAACATGAAATACAGGATGAATACGGGTACCAGGTGGCAGCTCCAACCTGTAAGCAACTTTCCCCACTTTAGCTAAAATCTCAAACGGCCCATAGTACCGTGGTGCAAGTTTCTCGTTGCTGCGTTGTGCCAATGATTTGCGGCGATAGGGTCGCATTTTCAAGTAGACCTTATCACCAGCTGAGAACTCCACCTCCCTCCTATGTCTATCAGCTGAACTTTTCATCTGTTGCTGTGCCTGGCTCAAATGCAGCTTTAGCTCATCCAAAAGTCCATCCCTTTCTGCCAATTGCTGCTCCAATGATGATACAGGTGTCGACCCCTTTTCAAACCGTATTAGAGGCGGAGGCTCTCGTCCATAAACTATGTGGAATGGGGTGAGTTGTGCAGACACATGAAATGATGTGTTGTAAGATAGCTCCGCCTATGGAAGGAAACGAAACCACTCTTTCGGTCGAGCTGAAGTAAAACACCGTAGGTATGTCTCTATCCCTCTATTCACCACCTCTGTTTGGCCATCAGTTTGGGGATGATAGGCTGAACTAAACTTCAATTTAGTCCCCTGTAAACGGAATAACTCACTCCAAAATTTGCTCATAAATACCTTATCCCTGTCAGTTATGATTGAGTTTGGTGTCCCATGCAAGCGAACCACCTCTTTGATGAACATGGCAGCCACAATCGGAGCTGTAAAAGGATGTTTTAAGCCAATGAAGTGGCCGTATTTGCTTAGGCGGTCGACCACTACCAGTATTGAATCGATCCCCTCTGACTTTGGTAACCCTTCTATGAAATCCATGGAGATGTCCTCCCATACCTTCTGTGGTATAGGCAGAGGTTGTAGCAGTCCTGCAGGTGCTAACGTGGAGTAGTTGTGCTGTTGACAAACTTCGCAAGCAGCCACATAGTTTCTAATATCCTTCTTCATACCTTTCCAATAAAAAGTCCCGACTATCCTCTTGTAGGTCTTAAGGAAGCCCCCATGGCCGCCCATTTTACTATCATGGCCTTCTTGTAATGCTAACAAATAATGGGAGAACCTTTAGGTAGGGTGATCTTGTCCTTATACAACAAAGCCCCTCTTACTATAGCAAATCCAGGACAGGAAGAAGGGTCCACCCTTATGGCTGATATGATTCGGCTTAGTTCAGGATCTTCTTCCTCTGCTTTTATCACCCCCTCTAACTGTATTGTGTTCGGTATACTAAGGGCCATCAGTGTGGCTGCTGTTCCCCTCCTGGATAAGGCATCTGCGGCTTTGTTTTCCAATCCTAGCTTGTATTCAATATCCAAATCGAAACCCAACAATTTAGATAACCACTTCTGATATTCCACATTTACTAAGCGCTGTCCGAGTAGGAATTTAAGACTTTTTTGGTCTGTTCTAACCACAAAACGCCTTCCCAGCAAATAATGCCTCCACTTTTGCACTGCCAGTATAGCCATGAGCTCCCTCTCATATATCGATTTATTCTGACTCCTTTGGGGCAGCACCTGACTGAAATAGGCAATTGGTCTCTGATTTTGCATCAAGACAGCCCCTATCCCATGTCCAGAAGCATCAGTCTCAAGTACAAAGGGCTGCGAGAAATCTGGAAGAGCCAAGACTGGTACAGTTGTCATTGCCTCCTTCAGTTTTGCGAAGGCCGATTCTGCAGCGTCATTCCACCTGAAACAGTCCTTCTTTAGTAGTTGAGCTAGCGGCCAGGCTATCTTCCCATAGGACTCCACAAACCGTCGATAATATCCGGTCAACCCCAAGAATCCCCTTAATTCTTTAAGTGTCTGGGGACGTGGCCAATTCCTCATTGCTGACAACTTGGATTCATCTGCTGCCACCCCCTTTGCTGATATAATGTGGCCAAGATACTCTATCTTCTCTTGCCCAAATAGGCATTTCTTTTTGTTAGCAAAGAGCTGGTGCTCTACTAGAGTCTGCAGGACCTTTCGTAAATGATCTCGGTGTTCCTCCTTTGTACGGCTGTAAACAAGAATGTCGTCAAAAAATACTAGCACATACTTTCGGAGCTGTTCTCTGAAAATTGAGTTCATCAATGATTGAAAGGTGGCTGGTGCGTTGGTCAAGCCGAAGGGCATGACTAGAAACTCATAATGGCCTTCATGAATTCGGAAGGCTGTTTTTGGGACATCCTCGGCCTTCACCCGTATCTGATGATAACCAGATTTGAGATTGATTTTTGAGAACACCGTAGCTCCATTCAATTCGTCAAGCAATTCATCGATGACTGGGATTGGGAACTTGTCTGGGACAGTGGCTTTGTTCAATGCTCTATAATCCACACAAAATCTCCAACTCCCATCTTTCTTCCGTACTAACAGCACAGGACTTGAAAAAGGACTAGTGCTATGTTGGATGATTCCAGCTGCTAACATCTCCTTAACTAGCTGCTCTATTTCGTTTTTCTGGAAGTGGGGATAGCGATACGGTCTTACACTTACTGGTCCCGCCCCTGGTTTCAAATTAATTGCATGATCCTGGAGTCTCTTAGGAGGCAGTTGAGTAAATTCCTCAAATACTGTTGTGAACTCCTCCAGAATCTCTGCAAAAAACCTCGGGGGGCTGGGCGGGGCGGACCAGTGACTGACCACCTGCATTTTGCCTAGTGTCCTCAACCATTGCATTCCCAGAATGATATCCGAGCTGCCCAGCTCAAGAGGTAAAGAGTCCTCTTCTATCAACAGCCCCGGCAATTTCAGAGGTACTTGTCGGCATATACCATCCCCTTTTACTGTTAAGCCCGTCCCCATGACCACCCCATAGCTTGCAGTGCCTGTCAATGGAAATCCCATCTGTTGGACAAGGTATGCTGAAATAAAATTGTGGGAAGCACCACTGTCAACCAAAACTATCACTTGCTTTTGGCCGAGCATCCCTTTTAGCTTCATAGTACCTGGGGTGGTCAGCCCCACGGCTGAGTTGATCGACAACTCTACCGGCTGTCCCGGACCGGGGGTCACTTCTGCAGCATAAACCGACTCGCCGGCGTTGGGCTCACCTTCGCTGGCCATGGCAATGTCGGGTTCCTCGTCGTTGAGTTCCATTTCCCGAATCACCAACACCTGTAGCTCCTTATTCTTGCACCTATGGCCAATGGTAAATCGGTCATCACAACGATAACAGAGGCCTTTCTCCCTCTTGGCCTGTATTTCAGAGTCGGTCAACCGTTTGTAGGGTATGGATGATTTGGGGAAAGAATTTGGGCGATTTGGGGGGAGGTTCAGAGGAACCGTAGGGCGTGTTTGGGAGTGATGGGTGTGGGTCGGGCTCTTGAAAGATGATTGTGGTGGATTTGGGTTATGGAAGGGGATACTCTTTGGTTTAATAGGTCCAGCATTCCAGTGGGTTTGTTTAGTTACCATGTTTCGTTCCTCCACCATTTGGGCCACTTCCATTATCTGCTCCAGGCCCAAGGGTCTTAACAACAGAACCTCAGCCCGGATATCTGGGTTTAACCCATTAAGGAAGCTGCATGTCAACACTTCCTCTGATATTTCCACTAACGGGGAAGCTAACGTCTCAAATTGCCGGCGGTAGTCACGAACGGTGGAGCGTTGCCTTAGGGATAAAAACTGAGCACACAGGGACCCCTCTTGCGAAGGGTGGAATCGACGCAATAGCCGGATCTTCACCTCCTCCCAGCTATTCATAGCTCGATGCTTCTCCTCCCATTTGAACCAGGCTAGGGCTTCGCCGTCGAAGCATACCACAGCTGCCTCGACTTTCTCTTCTTCAGTCAACCGGTTGAGGGTGAAGTATCTTTCCACCCGAAAAAACCCATCCATCCGGATCATCCCCGTCAAACATGGGCATCTCCAATCGTCACACTCGCGGTTCCCCCCTCCAGTCACCTCCTGTTCCTCCGCCAGTACCTTGAGTAAGGTCTTGCCGGAGTTGAGATATTCCCAAGCCGGCAGTTTCTGTTGGTGATTTTTCGGAGGCCATCCCTTTCTCCTTCCGTCCCCTTTCCTGATTATCCCATGTTTTCATTAATAATTCAAATTTCTCCAGCATCTCTGCATGCATTACTTTGAACTCAGATCTCATGGACTCAAGACCTGCCTGCAGCTCTTGATGATGGACTTCTACTTTCTGTTCTAGTTCCCCAACTCGATCTGCAAGTGTCATGCTTATGGTGAAGGGTGCTCTGATACCAATATGATAGATTCCAATCTGTAAAAAAATTACCAAGTGCCAGGGAAAACAAGAGAAGTAACACAGGAAATGCTGAATTGATTTCTGGAATTGGAATTACAAGGAAATGTAAAGGAAAAGAACAAATGACCGATTGAGAGGACTGAGACTCTCCCTAAATGACCCACTCACTGAATTTCTTGATATCTTCATCTATCCATCTTATTCTATTTATAGGCCCTTGTAACAGATTTTTTGGCCACCTCACACCCCCACCTAACAGAATTAGTTACTGCCTCTCCTCTTGTTCCTTCTAGAATATGTATACTGAATTGGAGGCTTCTCAGTCGCCTGAAAACTAATTTCCAGAAAAGTACCAAGCTTCTGTGATAAACCTCTCAATCACAATCTTTTCTGTGGAGGAGGTAGTCTTATTTTACATAAATTGAAAATATTTAGAAGCAAGGCAAAAGTCCTACACAAGAACAGAAAAGCCCAAAAAGGGAATATCCCAAAAGCTATTATACCCAGGTTTCCCATGTAACCTCTACTGAAATAATTTGGAGAGCAGTCAGGAAGGTAGTGAAAGTTTTAGATCCTAAAAGATCAAGGAAACCACCATCCATGGAAGATGGTTTAACGGTCCAAGTACTCAATTCACCATGAATAATGAAGGCGACTTCAGAATGGCGAAGTTGAGACTTGAATATTGGCAACGAGTCTTGACAGACATCCAAGAACAACAGAAAATTATTCAGAAGAGCTTCACAGACCTAGAGAGAGTCTGCATGTATTTCTGACATCGAGGTGAAAGAAATACTTAAAGGATGGATTGCTTAAATTTCTGGAAGGGGAACTACGTACACATTTGTTGAAACTTCCTCGCCCCAATAACAAACATCAACAAGAGAGCAAAAGGTAAAATGTGTAGCTTACATAAGAAGACTATTCATTAGCAGTGGTTATGAACATCATCTATGTTACTACCCGTGTCCAGTGGCGGATCTAGGTAGTGACGAGCTAAGGAAGCCGCCCTAGCTGGATCCGCCGGAAGCCATTTTTTTTTCTGACAATAGATTAACGTTTTAGGTTATATTACTGATAATTCTTTCTTCTTCCATATTCTCCTTCTAACTGAAGTGGTTAGAGCTTATATTTACATTCTGCAAGTCCCGATTTCGATTCTCTTCACAGCCAATTCATTGTGCAATTTTTTTAGTTTACAACAACTACCAAAATTAATGCAATAGGAAAGAGTTGAATGAGATTCGAACCTTGAACCCCTATTATAATCATTGAAAGCCTGACCACTGTGGCATCTATTGCTTTTGGCACTTAATTCAACAAAAAAATATATATTACATTTATTGAGTTTAATAAAATTATAAAGATTCAAAATCATGCTATTTCTCTAAATTATACGATACTTGGCAACAATGTCATTTCGTGAATATACGGTTTATTTTTATAACGAAATTATATATGTTCAATATTTTAGGCCTTGTTTATTTTTCCTTTTTTTTTTTCAAAATGCATTTTTATCTATCTTATTTTTTACCATACATTCTTCAATATAATACTATTACACGCAAATTCAAAACCTTTGTCTTATTTTTGACCTCACGTTCTCCATGAAATCATTATTTCAAAATGCATTTTTTTGTTAAAAAAAAAAAGATATTAAACGGACTCTTAATACTTTATTGCGGCTGACGGTCGACAATCAACGACCGTCTGTGCTGACTCAAAATTCTAAATTCGCCACTGCTCATCTCAATTAGTCAAAAATCAAAAGTTGACATTTAAGATGGATAAAATAAAATTTTGAGGATGTACTCATTTATTAAATGAAGTTAAGGACTGAAGAACTTGATTTGCAATTGTTAGTGTAGTGGAGGTCATGTGGCAATTATAAAAACTATTAACCCATCTCCATATCACACACACAAAGCTGAAGGAAATGGGCAGAGAGGAAAAAACTGAGAAAGAAGAAAGAAAAGGAGAAAAAGGAAGAAGAAAAGGAAGGAAAAAAGAGGAAAGAAGATAGGTTTGGCTATTCAAATTTCATTCTTCAATTTGCCTAATTTCTCCAAGAGATAAAGTATAATTTATGCCTAATTTTTAGGCTTTGATTTGTTGGTGTAATTTTCAGAGTAACAGAAATTAGTGTCATTGTTAGTTGAAGTTCCTTGGTTGGGTACTTTCCATTTACAGTAAGGTAAGAAAGGGTAATTACCACAAAACGTCTCTACCTTTTATGATTTTTGTGGAAAACGTCCCTACCTTTCGTTTTTTGGCGCATTTCATTCCTATCTTTACCTTTTCTTGTGGAAAACATCATTTTCATCATTTTTCTCAATAAAAAGTTATAAAATGACTAATATACCCTTCTATTTAAATTAAAAAATAAAGAACTAATTGCAATTATAGTTCCAATTTTTAAAAAAGTTCAAAAGCGGAGGTGGAGGTGGAGAATTTTTTTATTTTTTTATTTGGAATTACGATTGCATTTAGTTCTTTAGTTTTTTATTTAAATAGAAGGGTATATTAGTTATTTTATAGCTTTTTATTGAGAAAAATAATAAATAATATACCCTTCTATTTAAATAAAAAAATAAAAAACTAATTGCAATCATAGTTCCAATTTTTAAAAAAGTTCAAAAGAAGAGGTGGAGGTGGAGAATTTTTTTATTTTTTTATTTGGAATTACGATTATATTTAGTTCTTTATTTTTTTTATTTAAATTGAAGGGTATATTAGTCATTTTATAGCCTTTTATTGAGAAAAATGATGAAAATGATGTTTTCCACAAGAAAAGGTAAAGATAGAGATGAAATGCGCCAAAAGACGAAAGGTAGAGACGTTTTTCACAAAAATCATGAAAGGTAGGGACGTTTTGTGCTAATAACCTAGTAAGAAATATCAAGTTTGGGCAAACCCTAGTTTTATTTGGATTGTTGAATAAGTATTGTTAGTGGAAATGGTTATGGTGATGAAATACTCACATGAAAGCATGAATTTATGGAGCAACATCAAATTAAGTTGGCTGAGTTGTTTGTGCTAATTTTCACCAGATTGAAAGGGGTAATTATTTTTATGCTTTGGATGAAGGTCATTTTGATGAATTAGTCATTAGTAAAGAGACTAAAATGTGGAATTAGCTCCAATTGGTTAAAGGAAAATTTGAGAAATTTAATCAATTAGCGAAAAATTTAGTTTAAGCATTGTAGCATTAGATATTAAAGGTCTCTTGATTTGAATATTTCAAGTGGTAATGAAGAGATTGAAAAAGCTTACCAACTATCATAGCCTGTAACTTGTATTGAGTGAGTAGAAAAGCTTATTTTTCAGAATTAAGTATTTATTAAATTTATATTACATTAGAAAGTTAATTATTTCATATGTTGGTTTGACAACATCATTTTCAAAATAAAATGGATTTTATAGTCAATTCCTTTTAAAGTTAAATTCAGTTCAATTTATCCATTTCGTTGGCTGTTATATCAGTATTATATATTGTATCATATCTAAAGTTATTTTTTAAACTACCAGAAAGTACCCAGAAGATTTTACCCTAGTCTACACTTGTATGAATGTGTCACCATAGAATATGACCCCATATAGGAATGTCAAAGGGGCCGAGTCGTGGGTGGCTCAGGCTTGTCACCGACCAAGGGTGGGAACCAACGAGCCCAGCATTCAAGCTCGCGAGCGGCTTGTGGACCGAGTTCACTAGCCGAGCTCGCCCCTTGAGCATGAGCCCAGCTCGGCTCGTTATTAACAAGCTACGAGCTCGGCTCATGCTCGTGTGTTTGCCATCTCTAACCCCATATGGCTATTTTGTCCGCTCTGCATTGGAGTAAATGTGTTTCTACAATGTATGATTACTTATGGTGATTATAGCCTTTGGGTAGCTCTACGTGAGTATGGCCAGAATCTCAGAATTTCAAAATTATAGAATTTAATAGCTTTCCCATGTATAATGATATTAATCGATACATGAGTAAGGTTATTTCTGATACCTTTTTTGGTGTGATTTTTCAGTAACATACCGCATATCAAATTTCAAATTACAGAATTTAGTTTATTCAGTTTAAAGAATAAAGATTTTAGCTTATAGTATGGTGAAATGATATTTCTACTCATAGTATAGATATTAGATTCATTATATCCGTTATATCTTATAGTTGTTCATTCAAAATAAAGAATAAAGAGTTTTATGATTCCAATATAATTTAATCCTAAAAGAATTTTCAAATTTCAAACTTTCTTAAAGTTGTAAAGGCATATGTGTTTTTAGAAAGTTTGCATAAATGGACAAGTATACTTATTTGCAAAATATTCACTAATTGAGTTACAAGCTCATATATTTTGTCACCCTTTTTTATCAAATAATAGCTAAGTTGAACAACATTGAAGCTTGTTAATCTACCAGGTTGAGCCACACATAGTCAATAGTTGTATGACTCATTTTATCAGTTTATATAATTTATATTTTTGAGATAAATGCATCTTTTGTCGAAAAATATATCCATATCATGGGTTTGCTGCATTTTTATATATGTCGTGCATTTGAAGTCTTATGATTTGTGTAAGAGTGTAAATTTCATTCTAGTGCACTTTATTTTGAATAGTTTATGTTTTGAAGGGCTAGTGAACCCTAGAGTATATGTACAAATTTGAGAATTTTTTTTTTTTTTTTTTTTTTTTTAACGAGGTGTCCCAACTTGAGCCAGACTATATCCTCATCCCTGAACCTCCGACCCCTCAGCAGCTTAGGAAGGTAAATCGCGGGATGTGCCCTTATTGGTTCCCAGGTTCCCACACGACTTTTACTCCTTTCCCAAAGGGAGCCTCTTCACTGCCTTACAGCAACTTGCCTTCCAAGATAAATCTTGCCTTCCAAGTTGTGCCTTCCAGGAATCGAACTCCCCACGCTCAGTTCCAGAGCCCCCCAATGTGATTGTTCCGCCAACTTGGATGTGCCCCGGGGGCTTACAAATTTGAGAAAATTGATTATTGATAAGGTAGTTTTAGTCCATAATTCAAGGAAACTCTGTCAAAATTATTTTAAAATTTCGTCACAGCCAAAACAGGTCAAGTTTGCCTGCTGGTGGGTACAGCACTTAGCTGGTATCTATTCGGCATGTATCGAGTTCATTAGGGCGATTCGGGACTGGTCATTTCAATCTATTTGGCATTAACCCCACAGACTATTGTTCATCACCACTTCTAATGAATAGCATTACTAGTACACTAGACAGCTTAATACATAAAATATTTAAACGGTAAACCATATTTGTGATAAGGCTTAGATTGTTGCTGCAACTTTAAACCACTCAAAACCTCTAATTGTTACCCCTTTCAAATAATGTTTCTGCATACTAGCAGCATAAAAGAAGTGCATTACTAGGTAAAACAAGCAACAAAAGCGATACAGTGGCGAAAAACTAAATTACCATAGAAGTGAACTCCTTAGTCCCTGCTTGAACAACACTTGCAGCTGACTGAGCAGCCGATGCAGCAACCACAGATAACCTACCAAAACCCTATACACAGACGACACAGCATTAGCAACAAGACATATCAATATCAACAGAATAAAACATCTAAAATATTAACATTTGCCCGGAGATACCTGAGTAACTGTGGAAAGAACATCCGGCTCAGAACTGTTTCTAGGCATGGCCGGACTCGAGCCAAATCCGACATACTTCCCACCTTGGGAGGGTGAGAGGCCCTCGGGCCGGGACTCGTTCTCTGCCATCTTCCTTGCAAAGAAGCCCTCCTTATTGGCAGCTGAAGCCTCCAATTGGGCTTGAGAATATATGTTATTAGCGGACCTCGACCTTCCTGGGGCACCGCCTGCACTTCCCCCGCCCCTAAAGTCCCCCACGGTATTGTTCCTCCTAATATTATTAGAATTATTACTATTGAATCCTCCGTCATCATAACTATCCCAATTATCCCATCCCCCATTATTCCCAAAACTATCATTCCTACCACCATTAACACCACCACTCAATGGCGGTTTATTTTTGTTTGTAACATTGCTATTGGTAGTTGGTTTCAAAGTTTCTTTTACTATAGGGGGATCGCACCAGGGCTTTCCCTTGGCAAGGGCCTGGATGCGATCGCGATAAACGGAGGCGGCATTGGTATTATACTTCGTAACAATTTCAGTTTCCTTGGGGATTCCGTACTGGGCCAGAAATTGATTTAATTTATCATTTCCTCCGAGTTCCATTTTCTTGAGCTGGATCTCCGACCACGTATCCATAGTGACCGATCGGACGAACGAGATATGAACACCAAGGCCACGGTGCTTGCCGGAGCATTCAAGGCACATGAAAACGCCGTAGGATACGGAGGCCCACTGGGGATTCTTCTGCGAGCAGTCCACACAGATCTTGTTGCCCAGCTGCGATTGGAGCTCCTGGAGCCGACGCGAAGCCGCCATTTCGTGATGGATCGTTTTATTGGTCCGGTTATGGTTCCGATTCCCGTTTAATGGGTGTGTTGTCTGATGATCTGGGTGGGTTATTGGATCGGATCTGGAAGGTAGCAGTGATTAGGGGATGATAGCTAATTTGTATGGTCCATGGGGTGATTTGTATGGGCAAGTTGGCACGAGAGAATGAAGAAATTTAGAAGGAAGAGAGTGTGCAATTCCACGTTCTGCAATATATGTATATGGGGGATTTTTACTTCAAGGGATAATAGCATATTTCGTCCCAACCTTTTGAAAATGTATAGGAAATCCCCCAACTTTTAAACTGCACCAAACGTTTCCACATTTGAGTGAATAGACATGGATGTCCCTAGCGACAGAATCCGTTCAACCGTTAATGTTGCATAAAAAAATAAAATTATCTTCCTTTTAAATAAATAAAAAATAAAAAACAACAAAAATTAAAACGAGAAATAAAAAGTAAAGAAATATATTCGAAAAATAAAGAATAACAAAGAGGTCATCTTCTTCCCTCACCGTCAATCACCAAAAGCAATCGCCACCTATCTCACGAGCTAATCATCTTCTTTCACCCAACCCTTCTTTCCTAACCATGGGCTATAGGGATACATTTTTTATCTCTATTGGTCTATCCTAATAAATACTTGTTATTCCATCTAAACATGAGTTCACTTGTTGCTCTCAACGAAATTCGTAAATCATTCAACTATTGACCATATAATTTAAAATGGTAAAATCAATAACAAAGTATTTAGTCAAAAAATGATAATATTCGAAGTAAAAAATTGAGACTTGAATTATAGTTTCAAAAATTGCAAGTTTCATCGTCTTCCTTGTAATTGAAAGTTTTGCTAAAGTTATTCAAACATATAAGAGTTGAGCCCGACATTACCGATATAGAGAAAATAGAAGAAAGGAGAAGGTTGTAGAATCTTCAAAATTTTCAATTATTCGTCTTCTTCAAATCATCAGACCTTTAAGAACTTTGAGGTACAATCAAGTGCCCCCCTTGAGTGTGAAATTATGCTCCGATGTTGCTAACAATAAATCGAGTATAACTTCTTAGATATAACTCTTACTTGAGATTCATAAAATGTGTTTCTCCTAATTCAATTATCATGGTATGTCCGCAAAACTTGGCACTCTACTTTCCACAAAAGCTATGTGTTTTGGTTCTTCTATTCACTTCAATTTTAGCTTTTCGAGTCTAACCTTCAATGTCACTTTAAGACACCTCATTTTTTCTCTTTTTTCTCTTCTTTCTTGTCAATGTACCTCAAGCTTGGGAGTTTTTCTCCAAAACAATGGAAACACATTGCCGATCAATAAAATCGAAGTCGAAAACGCAACTAATATTCCTTTAACTATCTACATAAGTGTAGATTCTATACCTATCAAATCACGTCTCATTCGATCAGGTTCACTTTAGCATATTCAATTCCATTTGTTCCATGTCTTGCTTTCTTCTCTCATAATTCACGATATGTATCATTTGATACAATTTTCAGTCGTATCATAATAAAGTTTCCTTTCGGTATTATTTTTCAAACTTCAATATGGGTTTGCTATATCTAGCATGTCTTAGACCATCAAAAATGTTTCAAATGTTACATCATCTTAATTTTTATCAATGAATTTATTTATTTAAAAAAATTTAAGCTACCTTACTTATAAGTGAGCTTTGCCAAATATGTTACTCAATCTTGAGTTAACTTTGACCAAAGAATTGCGTCACTTATTGCACAAGGTGTTTAAATGCATTAGCAAAGAACATTTTTCTGAGTTAGAAGAAAAATAATACTAGCTAACATCACTGGTGCTACCACATCAATTTAGATAGTGCTAAGTAATATATTCAATGAAAAGTAATTTATTTAATTATAACTCTCATTTAATGTCACATTAATGCTATATAGACTGATATTTTAACACCAGTGGTACTATATAATATTACTCATTAGAAGAATTGTTGGGATCATTAATGAGCCCTTGTTTTCATGTCACCAACTAAACAATTTGTTTTTATATTTTTACATTTTTTTTTTTAGTTTCTAAATAACCAAAATCTTGATGGTGAAGGGTGGAAGGTTGTTGAGGTATTTATAGTATTTGCATCCATTCACCGATTATCATTAAAATGTTTGTCCTCATTCACCGAATTATTTACTTATAATCCATTTTAATCCACATGCTTCTTTGGCTTTTTCATTCACCTAATAATCTGTCTCATTAATTCTTTCCCAGTCCTCTTCTATATACTGCTTTCATTTTCTAAACTCAGCCCACTTAAACTCTCTCTCTCTCTCTCTCTCTCTCTCTCTCTCTGTGGCTATATATACATATATATGCAGTCAGCCTGACGGTGGTAGAGGATGTTTAGGTTGATCACAGGAATAGCAGGCCCCAGTGGGTTTGGATCAGCATCAACTGCTGAACAAGTCACTCAAGGGATTGATGCCACCAATCTCACTGTTCTTATCACAGGTTAGATATATTTCATATTTATGTGTATACATGGAGAAAAACACTCACATTTACTTAAATAAGATCTGCAGATTTTAAATTAGAAAATAAAAATCTGATTGTATATCATCATCTTGGTTCCGGGATCAAGATTGCAAACGTCTTGAGTTTAATTAATTCTCGTTTTCATTAATGACAGTTCAAGACATTGGAATTTCTTGTCGTGTTCAATGATTTAGCCCCCGTTTGATTTAGTTAAAAGTCAGATTTTTAATTGATTTTGATAAAAGTTGCTGAAATTTGAAAAGTTGTGATTCCTTTAACTTAATTTTTAGCAAAATCTTAAGCCATACCAAACAGGGACTTAATCTTTTTACATGAATTTTACAACTTATTTTGTATAGCAATTTTTGTGTCATAATATAGTATAACTGGCAGATGGTGGATAGTAGATAGATAATTTATTTTTGAGTTAAATTTTTTTTTTATAATTTTTAAAAATGTGATAAAAGTAATTAACTTTTGGGAAAAATGAGTTTTTGAACAAATGTGTGGTTAAAAAATTTTGGACTTGCGTGAAAAATATTTTATTATAAAAATGGGTGGTTAAAAATGAGTTTTGAAAGAATGGAGTTAGGGGCAAAATCATATGCAGCATGGGTTTGAAACTACACCTCACCGAAAAACTTAAATGCACCGCCGAATTAATTCCCATTAAAGAGTTCAACTTTTTCTCTCACCTTTTGGCTCACAATTTCCTATTTTCTCTATATTGCCTTGCACATGAACCGGTGGTCCGGTGAGGTCGGACAGTTCAACCAGATTTAGCGCAACACGATTTAGCCCAATATGATAAACATGCTTACATTATATTGGACCTACTGCAATAACTACACATATTAATCAATTCTTATATTAAAACGGTGTATTCAATTGGGACTTTTGAAATTTTTAATGGGTGGATTTATATTTTAAGTGATGATTTTTGTAGATTTTATGAATTTTTCATATATTTAAATAAAATTAGTCGAAATCTTTCGTAGGCTTTTATAAACTTTCATTTTAAAACTTTTATAGATTTCTAAAGACTTTTTAAAAGCTTTCATTTGAAGTAGAATTCAGGTGAATCCAGTACAGTAATGTGAAATTATCACATACAAGATGGTAGTTTCAACAAGAACCTTGATATGTGTACACTATGATGTACACTTTAATTTACATTTTATCACATGTCATTATTCTATTGGGCAGTTTGAATTTAAAACGGTTTTTTCATCCAATTGACAACAATACAAGTGTAAATTAAAGTGTCAAAAATCAGCGTACAAATCACAAAGTTCTTTCGACAATTATCCTTTCCCTTCCCCTCTTCATATAATAAAAAATTATTTTAAAAAGAATAAAAATTTAAGACCTTAATTGAATAAATAATAATCAAAATTATACATATATATAAAATAAAAAATAAATTTAATACTCAATATTATTAATATAATATACTTTTAAAAATAAATATATTTAAATTTAATTATAAATGTTTCATATAAAATTTTATAATTTAATAAAAAATAGATATTTTTCACAAAATATATGAATGAAAAAGGGAGAAAAGAAAGTTACAAGAATATAATTTAATCATTTTCATAGAAATAGACAATAAGAGATAGAGAAAGATAAATGGAAATAAATATAATCAATAGAAAAAATAAATTTTAATCATACCTCTAATGTACGTAAAAGGAAAAAGGAAAGAAAATTGGGGAAAAAAACTTTTTCTTTTCGTGAATGTCTACCAAAATCTCTTAATTAATGAGAGACAAATTTTGAAATTTCATATGAGTATTTTTTGCTTAAAAATTATTATTTCATAGAACAAAAGTCTTTAAAAGTCATTAAAATTTGAATGCTCTAAAACTTATGGAAACTTTTAAAAAGTTTTAATTGAATATATCGTGACTTTTAGTGACTTCTTAAAAATCTATAAAAATCTCAATTAAAAATATCGATACTTCTAGAGAGTCTCAAAAATTCTACATTGAATACCTTAAATTTTTTAAATCTCAAAAAGTCATTAAAAGTTTCAATTGAGTACACCTCTCAAAGCATTAGAAAAATCTAAATGGCCCAAAGATCCCAATGACTAAAAAATTGGTCACAATCAACATTTTGTGAAATAGAGAGGCTTGCTAAGGTTAAAGCTTATTTTGAAGCATAACTGCACATTGTTCAATCTTCAATGCGCACAAGGCTAGGATGCTTCGAAGGTATGCAGAGACATACATTAAGAAAAATTTATTTTAAGTTACTTTTAAACACAATTAGATGTTGAAATCATTTTTTCTCTTCTGGTTTAAAAATTCTTCTCTATACTGTAATCCTCAATTTGTACAGGGCTAGGCTACTTTGAAAGTATGTAGAGATCTACTTTTGGAAAAAAAAAATTGAATAAAAAATAATAATAATTTTAAGTTACTTTTAAGTTTAGTCAACTGTGCGCCTAACAATTCAATACATAGAAACATGTGCATCCAAATCAAATGTTTAGGCCCTGTTTGGCACCCATTTTTATCAAAATGCATTTTTCTCTCTCTTCTTTTCAACCACACATTCTTTATTAAAATAATATTACACGTAAATCAAAAAAATTTTCTTATTTTTCAACCACACATTTTCCATCAATTTACTATTCAAAAATGTATTTTCACATAAAAATTCCTACCAAACACCCTCTTAATTGCAAACTTGTGTGATTGCAGGTGGTGCAAGTGGGATAGGTTTTGAGACAGCAAGAGTCTTGGCCTTAAGGAATGCACATGTTATTATTGCAGGAAGAAACATGAAGGCTGCAAATGAAGCAAAACAACTCATTCTAAAGGATAACAAAACTGCCCGCCTCGATGCACTGAAACTCGACCTCGCCTCCCTTAAATCCGTCAAGGCCTTTGCCAATAACTTCATCGCTCTTAAACTTCCTCTCAACATCTTAATGTAATTTTAAATCAATGCCCTTGCACAGATTTCAGATAGTAAGGAAATGTTTTTAATAATTTCTTAATTTTTCAGAAACAATGCTGGCATCATGTTCTGTCCCTATCAGCTTTCTGAAGATGGAATAGAGATGCAATTTGCAACAAATCATCTTGGTATGGATCACTAGACAGTACTAAAGACATACTATATTGTACTGTCTAGTCTTTTCGAGTACTACGTATCATAATAGACACATTTCAATCGTTAATTCCCTTATAGGCATTCATTGTTCGTTTTTCTCAGGTCACTTCTACTTGACCAACCTTCTCCTTGACATAATGAAAGAGACGGCAAGGTCTTCTGGCATTGAGGGCAGGATTATAAATTTGACATCAGTAGCACATCTGCACACTTATGATGAAGGGATTCAATTTGATAAGATGAATGAGGAAACCAGGTACTTTCTTATTCAAATCGAAAATATTAGTTAAAAAAAATTGCACCAGTTTATATTCACTACTGTGGCGACATATCAGTTATTTGGACAAGAAAGCGTACGGACAATCCAAATTAGCTAACATATTACATGCCAATGAGCTCTCACGACGTTTGCAGGTACGATCCACTTCTTCATTTATCATCACTCTTCTTCATTTCTGTGCTAAGTTTCGGTTTAAATCTTACAATGTGATGCAGGCTGAGGGAGCAAATATTACTGTTAATTCAGTTCATCCAGGGTTGATAACAACAAATCTCTACAGACATTCTTCTCTATTCATAAGTATGCACTAAAATTTTACCAAATATTCTTTCTTCTTCCTTTCGTTTTTAATTCTGTCGTGTTTACTAATATTTCTTTGCAGAAATTTTGAAGTTCTTGACATATATCCTATGGAAAAGCATCCATCAGGTAAATCACCACGACGTCTCAGTCTCACCACCGCACAATATTTCAGCACGTATTACCTTCGCGGAACCTTTGGTTGCAACACTATTTACATTTCTGTGTAAATTTGGATATTCAGGGGGCAGCCACAACTTGCTATGTCGCACTTCACCCGGCGTTGAAAGGTGTATCGGGAAAATATTTCCTCGACTGCAACGAGTATGAATCGGGCACGTTTGCTAGAGACGAAATTTTAGCCAAGAGGCTCTGGGATTTCAGCAACAAGTTGGTTGATGCAGCTCAAAACAATATGAAAAGTTCTGTTTCCCTGTGAAACCTATGTAATTTCTTGATATTTAAACAAATTATGACCTTGTTTGCATCAGAACACGTTTTTATCCATGATCACGGACCTCATAGTAAGTAAGATCTTTTCAAATATTGTTTAAGAATATTACTGCTTCTCTGCTTCTTGTTTAGAATTCCATAGTCTATGCCTATATATGGTACAAGATGTTAAAAAAAATACAGGAATGGAGAGAATAGAAAAGAAGATGATAATGAAATTCGGCAAAGGCTTAAACACGAAGAATGTATCATTGTCCTCAAATGATATTTACCTCCTTCCAATTTGCTTTTAAGGATTGAAAATGGCAAATAGTTTGCAAAATTAATCAAACTTAAGAAAGAACACCAAAAGCAAAAAATGATCTTCCAAAGAATCCAAACAAACAAGTGAAAATCAAGGAATTTGATTATGTAGAAGGACAAAGTTTCTACAAGATTTTGGATGAACAAGAAATAATTTTCTCATATGATTTTGTATATAATTTCATTGAACTTTGATCACCTATTTATAGGTCTTGATCAATTTACACGAAGTGGTGCCAAAATTGGGATGAAAGGCCACCAAATTCGAACCAAAAACGATCAAAAACGGCCACAACAGTCACATTTTTTATAGTATGTGACCACATGGGCTCGCATAGTTATAACGTTCAGTAGCCACCAAATTTTTGCATTGGTCTAAACTCAAATCAAAGAAGAATTTATAGAATATGTTCTGTACGTAGAATGAAAATACTCAGCAATAAACAAATAAGAATTTAACTTCTTTCATTATAATGTAAAAGAAAAATCAATTTGCCTCTTTTTGTGTGAAAGAGTAGAATTCGGTCAAAAACTAAAAATGATAAATTGTACGAGAATAAATGATAAGAAATACACCGATTTTTACGTGAAAGGCCTTCCGATTCGTTCGACTTACAGTAGTTGATCATCGTCCCCCTCCCACAAGCCCAAAGCTCTAACCGCATAAGCCGTGGTGGTGACAATAACGGCCGCAAAAACCGGTGGAACCACGATATCCATTTTGGATCTTCTGAAAAATTGAACCGGAAAACAAAAATTCTCCCCCGGAATATCCAGTGGTAATCTCAAATACCCTTCTCTGTGACACGCCTGAGAAAAGGTGGAAGTTGGACTAATAGCAGAAACGAAAGCAAACTCCGGCCAGAACGATGCCACAGCCACTGTCAAAGTCAAAATCGTCGTCCACGTGGCAGCGTAGAACATCAGAGGCTCCCTTGAGAACAGCCTTCGGAAAATTGAGTTGATGAAACTGAAATTCATTTCAACAAGTCTGGTGGGAACCTTTAAAACTCTAGCATTTTCATTCAAACTCGTCTAGAAGAACAAATTTCTCAATGCAGAAACTCGAAAAAGGATAACTTTTTTATGATCAAAATACAAGCATGCAAATTATATATATAAAGATGGACCTAATCTCAACTAATTTTGAAAGATTAAAGTTTAGTTGGTTAAGAAAATGTCAAGAGGGAGACAGATCACTAACTCCTTCGTTAGGACTTTGGTTTTGTTGGTTCGAAAAGACTGGAGAATTTCACCTATATTTTGGTCTACGTGGCACAATACATTTTCTTCATTTTTTATAATCTCAGTTTCTTATTATACAAGGACTTGTTAAATTTATTTTCTTCAATAGAAAATAATAATAATAATAATAAAATATTAGAATTCCATTTCATTTTTGCAACACGTTGCCTTCCAAATTCAATCTTGACCCGACTTGAGAACATTATAGTCATTCATATAGAACTATCAGTACTAATGAAAATTTTGCGAAATCGATTTAGCAAGAACCGAACAAGAGAAAACCGTTTTCAATCTTAGATCGGCTCTGGAAATTCGGTCATCGTTGACTGACAATCATGCTATATAGACATAATGGTTAACATAATATTTGACATAATATCACATAACAACCTATCATTCGACTGTTTAAAACACAATCAGCTTTTTCAACTAATCACATCTTGCCAGCAAGCCCAACACCTATTATGTCAACCATTATGTCACTTACTTTCTGACAAAGTAGCATTATTCTTGACTGAAACGTGAGATATGATAACTCGACCTTACAACACCTGTAGATATCCAAAATGCTTTTACATGGTACTATCAAGATCAACATAACAAAAATGTCAATAGACATAAAATACTTGAGAAAATACAGGGTACGGACTAAATCCATGTAGAAATTACAGCTTAAATACCATTACATGACATACTTGACACATAATTGAACATGATTCAACAAAACAAGTGAAAATTTGACAAATTCTATCACCTTGCTCTTCTTTATTTTGCTACATCCTGCGTACCAAACACATCCTAAATAGCTCGGATTCATTTTTCGGGGTTTGTTTTATGTTTTTCATCACCAAGTCAAAACAGGCCTTTCTAGCGCAGGAATAACAAAGGCTTTCAAGAGTTCAATTTGCAAACAGATTACATCAACAAAAGAAAAGGTAAATATCACACTTTGCATGAATAGCATCATTTTTTTATTGGCTGCAGAAAACATTAGCCGTGTTAGAAAACGATGGCCAACAATCAAACCATCGAAAATGGATACTTGTTTTCAGCATGTTTGGGAATATTAACACAGTGATGCAAATCCTTGGATAACGTCACAAAAATCTTGTTTGTGATGTTCAAGATGCATGATATGAAAATGCTTTCTCGAACTGAAGCATGAGAAAAAGAAACCCGGCCAGTGAAATGCAAAGTGCAGCGAACAAGATTATGACCATTGTCTGCAATGAAATAGATGAACTGATAAAGAACACCACTGCAATTGAAGCACTTTGCCAGAGCTTAAGCTGTGCAAATGCTCCTTCCTGCAGCCACCGCAAGTTATAAGATTAGATAGGTAGGGTAAGAAGATATAAAGTACAAGAAGTCAAATGTGGATACAGTTATATGCATCTAAATAACATAGACACTGAAATCTCAGTTAAGTTATATAGCTTCAAGGGACTCACAAACAGCAAACCAAGTCTCATTCCTAATAAATTTGGGATCGACTAAACAAGTCCTTTTTTGTTGCTACGAGAGGTTCATTGTTAGATCTGTTGGAACATTCAAAGCAATTAGATACTCAGCAATCACAATAAGTCATATGAGTTTTGGTCTAGTCTACATCTCCTAACATGTTCTACTCAAACCATCACTCTATAGACAAGAACCTCTCTAAGTCTACGTAAAATATGTCGATCACCTAAGTTGTCATTTTCCTCAATTGGTGCCACCTCCACTTGTTGCATATATTCTCATTTCTTATCTTGTCCATTTTTAATATGACTAGACATCCATCTTAGCCCCTGTTTGACAACCACTATTTGGGGAAAATAGAGTTTTGAATAATGATTTTTAAGAGAATGTGTGGTTAAAAAGTAGAGAAAAATTTTGGATTTTCGTGCAGAATATTTTATTGTATGAATGTGTGGTTGAAAATATGTTCAAAAAAAAAAAAAAAAAAGTTTGAAAATACTGATTGTCAAACTGGGTATGGTACCCTGGTTTTTGGAACGTTTATCTTATGGATATTAACAACCAAACACCAGGCACCATAAATCAATTTCAAGTTACTGGCATCTGGCCAAAGGTGGGGATCAATTATTCAGATGACAATAAACAATGATCTACATCTTTGGCAATCAACAAATACAGGGAAAGAGAGACAAAATCGTCCAAACAATTGTGCTTATGCTGAGAGGTTCATATTGACAAGATGTTTCTAGCATTAAAATGATTACAGGAGATAGAGAAAACTGAGTACCAGGTCATGCTTAAATAGGATTCCAAGCAAAGCACTTAGCTGTGTGTTCAGTACTCCATCGCCAATACCCCACAAGGCCCCTATGAGAAGTGGGTATACTGTGCCAAGCACTCCTCCAGCCACACTAAATAAAGAAGACACAAATGATCATTTTGATAGGCTTCAATTATATGTATGAACTTAGTTCTAAAGGTTCTCTAATATATGAAAAAGGATAGGAAAGTCGACCTGTAGCCCAGCAGAAGCCAAAGCAGTACAATAATCTGAATCAAAGCTCCAGCAGAGACTATTATAGTGATCGATGAAAGACCGAAGGTAAGTCGACCAGCAGCAAGTGAACACTGAGACATGTTCCAAGAGCAAGAGGCAACTGTTAACCAATTACTTGAAGCCACATATATGCAACAAAAAAGCATCCACAACCTTCATATTAAAGATGCCAGAAAATCTACATATGAGTCATGCTCAAAAAAAATAACTTTTTTCTTTAAACATGTTTGGATGACTTGCTCGTTTCTTACTTATAGTTAAAAATAAAAATAAATAAATAATAAATAATTGTATTTAAAGTAATTCACACCTTATCACCAAAATAATTTACTAATTTCCAACTTTGACCAATAAAAATTATTAATTTGAAACTTACTTATTCACTTATAAGTAAACCTTTAAAGCTTAGCCATACATGCTCTAAGTAAGGATAAAGGCAAAATTCGCTGTTCTAATTCTCCAATTCCATAGAAGGGGATATCATATAAATAGTAGTAGTCTCGAGAAGAAGTTGCTGTACATAGGGATTTGCTTAAGGTGAGCAAGACACTTAGAAGAAAATAAATATTTTGAAACCAACTCAAATTAAGAGGAAAATAAATAGCATTGAGTTTGGGACAGATGCATGTAAAGAGGCACAATCAAATTAATTTGACTGACAAATAACTAATTGTTATCATATCAAAATTTGCTACTCACTATAGCATCAAAAACCCCGTAAACAGCCATTGCACCACCAACACCACGCTCGCCAAGTGAAGGCTTGACAATTTGCTTCGTGTATTCAGCCCTGTATGGGAAAAAAAAAAGAATCCCCTCAATTGCAGAAACAGAAATATAGCATTGAACCCGGTCTAAACAACATAAGTACTTAGATCATAATTCTGGGGCATTCTTTACCATACAAATGCTTGCTGTAAGCCTGAATATGCAATAAGCGGGATGATCAAGAGGATTCTTATGTCGAGTAATAGATTCAACATTGCCTTCAGCAAAGACACCACCGAAGAAGAAAAAGTGACACGAGAATCTTGCATTTGTTCCTCCTTACCATTTCTCTTACTTAAGAAGCACATAAGAATAGTACCTAAGGTCATGCTACAAAGGAATACAATGAAGAGTAAAGTTGTGCCGCTGGTACTTCCTCCCTGCAATCATATCACCAAACCCATCAGCACTTACTAAATAAATAGTTGTGTCTTTTGTACGTATATGAGTATACAAAATCCGGACATCACTCAAAAATTGCAGTTTTTATTTTTTGGCATAACAATGCACGCGAACCATTTCAGGACATCCAATCAACTACTGTCATTATATAGTTAAGCACATCAATGTGGAAAGCTTTATTAAATAAATCACTAGTTGACTACGCAGCCAACCCCCCCTCACTTATAAATATGGTGAAGGATCCTTCTCTTTCTCCCTTTTTCAGTTCTCAAACTTAAAAGTGATAATAAAAACTAGAAAGCACAAGTTTTATCTTACTTCTAAGTGATGCCTTAGAGTGCATAAAACCAAAGAAGACAGAATCATTTGTTGCGTCCGTTAATTATAACTTCAAAGTGTTGAACAATGCTGTACAGAATCGTAGACGAAGGAAAGTGAAGTAATTTATTAATCTATTTCTTCATTCATTCATATCGAAATAACAATGATATAGCCCCTGTTTGGCCCTTATTTTCTCAAATTCATTTACAACCACACATTTTATGGGATCCATAACTTTTGTCTAACTTTTAACCACACATTTCATTAACTCTTATCAAAATTAACTAAAAATCTGATTTTTATCTAAATCAAACAGGGGCATAATGTATATAAGAGATATGTAACAACTTTTTACTACAAAAAGGTAAATATTGATAATATAAAACATAGCTTCCAACAAGTTTACATACCTTCTCATCTCTTAACAAGGCCAGAGTGATGAGGTTGCCGACAAGCTGCAATATGCAATGCGAAATAGTAACCTTTTTTTTTTTTTTTTTTTTTTTTTGGGGGGGAAATTCAAGCATCACCCTATTTCATTGTCTCATTTATCAAAATGGAATCACAAAAAAACAAATTTAGAGTTTGAAACACACACACACAGAGATAAACTTGTAGGTCGAGTAATGGAAATAATTAAACAAGTTGAATCCTTGACTTGAAAGAAACGTGTAAAAAAATGGTTTTAGCCAAATCACTATTAAGTCGAGCAGCATGACTGTGAGCTGTGGAAGTAAGATACGTCCCCTGACAGTAGACACAAAGGTAAGAGTAAAACATAATAGCTCAATTGGACTGACCATTTAATGCTGAGATGTTGAAACAACATGTTGAACCTGTGCAACCCATATTATTGAAGCAGCAAATCCAAGGTACAAAGATGCTGGCACCATAGTATACCTAAAATATAAATCGAGAAATACTCCAGTGTGAAAATAGATTCATCGGACAATAATGCGAGCATAAAATCAGATTATTCCATTTATTCTTAGAAGCTAGATTTAGATTCATACGTATTGGCATCAGCAAACCAAAAAACCAATACGGAAAGTAGTTGCCTTGCAAGAATTTCAAAAATCCAACATAAATATGAAAAGTTGAACAGCCTGAATATTAATTAATAACAATGTCTGGAATATGGACGTTTTAACTCATTAAACAATCAGTGTTACAATTTTCAAAGTAATGCAAAACCAAACCAGAAGAAAAGAAAATGTGATGGCAGAATGACATATAATCACCTAGAGACAGAATGAATTTAGGTTCATCCAAATCATAGTTACCCATATTTAAAGCAACTTAATATAGCTACACTGAAGTGAGAACATTATAAAACCCATTGGTTTCCCTTCTCGTGCAAAATAACTTGAAAAGCATCGCTGTTTAACTTTGAATGGAAGTGTCATCGAGCATTAGACTCTACAACATCCTGAGCATTAGACTACAACATCCTGAACACTGAAATTTATGGACGACAACAATTTATACATGCCCATTGAGTAGGTCAATTATTCAAGGTAAACTTATTTTCAATGACATCTTTTCAAAGATCATCCATATTAACTGCAAAAACATGCCGGGACCCCAAAGTCAGCTGCGGTACAATTTTCTAAAATCAATCCAAGTAAAGCTTAATTGTAGTGATCATACTAAACGAAAGGACCATACCAAGTAGGCTTCAAATTTGCAGCTATGAACAGCAAATATCCAGTTGTACCAAGAATTAGAGCAGTCTTTGAGCCAAGCTTCTTCACCACCAATGAAGCTAACACAGAAAAGAATGTAAAGGACACGTATAAAATCCCCAGTGATATGGTCCCCAAATCTCCTTCCTAGGAAAATCAAATAATACTTAATCAGGAATTGATTTGTGTGTCAATTTTACATGCAATTTGGTGTCGAACCAACTCGTGATTTCACCCTCATCTGCACACTTTAAGACTAATCCCAAATTGTAAAATTTCCCATCTTTTACAACGAAATGAAATAATAATCAGAAAAGTATGAAAAAAATAATCCGGAACTCACGGTATTGATAGTGCTCTCTAAGTTTTGGGCAGCCCCATAAGCCAAGAAAATCAGCAGGAAAGCCCAACATAAAATATGAACATCTTTCTTGTGGTTTAAGGTTGGAGTTGGAGGGGTTTCAATGAGAAGTGGGGTTTCTTCATCCGTAGCCATCGAAGAACAAAATACTCTGTTCAATCAGTCAAATAATAACACCCACATGTAAAGACACATATATACACTAATTGGAAAGAGGAGAATTTGAGCCGGCGAGAGTGAAGTTAAGAAAAAGACATAGAGAAGAGGGTTGTGTTTTCACTGTTTCTTATATTTGAGGGCAACCAGCGAAGATTCTGAATCTCAAGAAAAGACAGGTTCAGCCGGCCATTAATTATAGAGACTGGACTGTTTTCCGAGTTCTCTGTTTGGGATGATGTTGACTTTTTGTTGCTTGGTTCTTGTTTCGTTTGATTTTTCTAAAGAGGAAATTACAAAAAAATAAAAATAAATTGTTCATTTCGACATAATCAATTGTAAAAATGTCTAAAATTTTTTAATGTCCATTTTTACAATTATTTGGACGAGAGTATCCCTAAGTAGCTACTCAAGCTACATTAAAATGATGTTCTCGATATTTCAAATATCTTTCTTGATATTTGAATTTTTTTATATTTCAAAATTGCACATGTCAAATCACAATATTAAATGTTCTCAATATTTCAAATGTTGTTCTCGACATATTAAATGTCTAAAATGACATTTCATTTCGAACATGACATTTCTCTATACTTTAGATGTTATTCTCAATATTTTTGTGTCTAGCATTAATTGTGATTTGATATGTGCAATATGAAATTATTTACTCTTTCATTAAGAGTAAAATAGAGAATTTGGAATCAAAAATGGCATTTTGCAAAGATTATCAAAAGTAGATATTTTTGAGTTGATATATGTAAAATTGAGCATATAAGACCTCTTTTCTATTGGATTTGCTTTCAAATTTTATCAAAATAAACCTGCTCCATTTTTAACAAATTCCCTACTTTACCTCCATTTTTTTTAAATATATTTTTCCTCAAACTCATTTTTAAACATGTGAATTTACAATAAAATAATTGTACATGTAAATTCAAAATTTTTACTGACCTTTTAATTACGCATTTTTTAAAACCCACTATTACACAATCTGATTTTTCTAAAATAGTGGTGCTATGTGTACAACCGGGGTTGACAACTTCGGTTGACAATTAGATACATGGGAGGGGGCTCAAGTTGAATAAAAAAATCGTGTTCCCCACTCCTGTGAGTGCATTGTCAATCGGGTTGTCAACTACAATTGTACAATAAGAATAATTCTTTCTAAAAAATGGAGCTCAAACTCACTTAAAGTAGAAAAAGGGAAAAAATTCGACCCATGTTGTAAAATACAAACTTAAGAAGTAGATGCACAATTCTGATTTTCATAGTCGTGCTTGATATACTCTATGAACTGAGCCGGTCCAAAATTATAATTGCAATGTCATAATCTTTCGTCAAAATATTCGTGTATATATTTGAATGTGATGCTACCAAAAATAGTACTTGAACGATCTCGAACTTGATGATTAAACTTCGATCTTGGATGAACATGAACGATCTTCGAATACCTGAAACAAAGACAATGATGTGTGTGCTCGTCACCCCTCCAATGCTTAAGTCAGGTAGGGAATTTAGTGTGTGAAGCTATAAACTGGAACTATGAAAAACATACCTCAAGAATAAGCTCGAGTTATGTATTTATAGGTGCTGATGATAAAGTCCTAGAGGGACTTATCCACGTGTGATCCTTATCCACATAGGATAAGGAGTTAGTGTTTCGTTCCAAGTATTCAACCACTATTTGAGTCGAAGAAGGAGTCAAATAGGATAAGGATTGTGGTTTGAGTAGAATTAGTGCTCTCATAGGTTGTCAAGAAGGACTGACGAGTAGACATACAAACCCGACCTTGATTTTGTGGTTTTGGGGGACATCAAGTTCGGGGTTCATGGGTTGAGTTTGGGATTCACTAGATCTGAAGTCATCACAGGCCCCCGTGCATCGAGGTCGTAGATTTTCGTCCAAGCATGATCTGCGAGCGAAGATGTAGAGGCATAAATATCCAGGTGTCTTTCCACGTGTCAGACGTTCGATGGGATGACAGAGAACGATCTTAGATGGCTACCACATGCAATGTCAGATCACAAGCTTAAATGGCCGCCACGTGTCTTCGTTCAAAGGCCAGGATTAATAGACCGTTGACATTCCAAAGACCCTTATAAATAGTCCCCACATTTCACTTTCACTTTTCACTCTCCAGTAAAAGAAAGCTCGAGCTCGAGGATAGTGGGTTGGTGAGCAATCATCCAAAAAAGTAATGGGGTGTTCTCTTTGTGTTTCAGTTTTATGTTTTGAGTTTTAAATTCATTTTGAGTTTTGTATTTTGAGTGTTTGTTTTGAAATTGTTGAAAATGCGTTCTTTTTGTTAGTTTCTCAAAAAAAAAAAATCAAAATTTTTTTTTTTTTGAAATTTTGAGAATCACCATACCCCCTCCGAAAAAAAAAAAAAAAGGTGTTTCCCGCGTTTTCAGTTTTTTCAAGTTTTACACTGAAAACGCCCAAACGACAAAAAAGTCGTTTTGTGTTTTCTTCACAAATTTTTTTTTCGTTTTCCAAAAAAAAAAAAAAAAAAGGTGTTTCCCGCGTTTTCAGTTTTTTCAAGTTTTACACTGAAAACGCCCAAACGACAAAAAAGTCGTTTTGTGTTTTCTTCACAAATTTTTTTTTCGTTTTCGAAAATTCGTTTTCGAAAACGGGAAAGAGAACACGTTTTCACCGTTTTGAAAAATCGAAAACAGAAAACGGCCCGAAAACGGTAAAGAGAACAGGGCCTTTAAGTTTTAATTATTTGATTTAGTATTATGTCGAGTAGTAGTAGCAGTAGTAAAGGGTCGAGTAAGAGTGATAGTAGCTGTCCATCCAGAGCCTCGAACTGTAGTGATAAACCTGAGGACGTAGGTACATCCCTAATCCCCATGGCCATTCCTGTTAGTTCTCACATTGGTCTACCCCAAAGAACCGACCTAGTATAAGGAACATGTGATTATTAAGATAGCGAGAGAGTTCGAGGTTATGCCCATTTGTGATGTGAGAGCCCCAGGGCCTATTGAGACCGTGTTAGGAGCTCGAGAGGGAGAGATAACCTTTTTTGGAGATGCTCTTAAGGCCAGGCTTAGGTGGCCCCTTCACCGGTTTTTCATCCATTTCCTGACCTCGTACTATTTATGCCCTGGCCAACTAGCCCCGAATGGTTGGAGGTTGCTAGTATATTTCTTTATATTATGTAGATGTCTCGAGATCGAGCCCAGACTCGATCTCTTATGAATGGTCTTTGATATGAAATTCTCCCCGAGGTATAACTGTTTCATTTACTTATCCACGAAGGGGGGTTTAGAACACCTGAGACCCCGAGCTCTCTTTAAGGTTGGAAAAAACGATTCTTTTTTTGTAAAGCCTCAAGACCCCGACCATCCTTTGGCAAAGAAGATCGACTATCTACTCGAGGATGACATCCTCGACCTTGCCAATGTGAAAGGCCTCGAGGGTATGATTTTTCTCTTTTCTTTTCTTTTCTTTTTTTTTTTGTTGTAATCTTGTAATTTCATGTCTAAGCATCGATCTATAGTTCGAGCTAATGCCTTTGTTGTTGCTGTTTGCAGAACTTGAAATGTCTTTCGATCCATCCGCACTCTTGGATAATGTTCATCACAAGGCCCCGACCTCAACCCAATCGAAGGGGAAGAAGCAGGTAAGGGAGGTCGTGCGTCCTGCCCCTATGGGTCAAGATCAGAGCTCATGAAGCCCGACATCTCCCAGCCAGCCAATGCCACAGAAGCCAGCTCGGGTCCGTACTCCTTGTTTTGGGCCGGACCTCCTAGCCGATGATGACAACCCTATGCCCACGAAGTTGCTCGAGGAGTATGCTGATTGTGCTCTTATCCAGAAAATAGTTGACAAGTATGAGAAAGAGGTCGATTCTCATGAAGGGGTTCGAACCCTCGAGCTCCTTACTTTGAATGTTTGTTTTTAATATGGTTGTTTTTGTCTCCTTTGAAAAGTTTTTGTTTCGTCCTGACGTCAGTGTGATACTTGTTTTTTGCAGATTTTAAGCATGGCTCGAGGTCTGGGGCTCAAGGGGATAAATACCTCGAATCAAATAGCCGAGCTCGAGGCCAAAAGCGAGGCTGCGCATAAGAGGGCTCTCGACCTTGAAAAGGCCCTAGAGGCGGCTCCTGCTGACCTTAAGAAGGCCCAAGGCGAGGTTGGGACTGCGAAAGATGAAGCTGAGGAGGCAAAGCTCGAGCTCATTCAGTGTCTAAATACTTTTGAAAATGAACTGGTGAGGGCCGGAGAAGAGGCTCGACCTCAGGCTGTTGAAGATTTCAAACAATCCAACGAGTTCAAGACCCTTCTTGGTCAGTACGGGGCTGGACCATATCATTATGGCTTGCGGCTTGCTCGTTCTTTTCTTCGGACCAAACTTCGTGAGGATTTGAAGCCTATGGTCGAGGAGCTACGAACGGTGAATGAACTGGCCAAGGACCTTGAGCTTTCTGCCTCAAAGGTCAATGATGAAGAAGATGGTGATGGAGGGGACGATGTTGGGACCCCTGATCGGTTTCTTTTGTTGTTGTTGTTGTTGTTGTTATTATTATTATTATTATTGCTATATACATTGCCCGACCTGGGCTTATGAACTTTTGACTTCTAAATGTAAAATATATTGCCCGAACTAGGCTTCGATCTTTGAGGGGCTTTTTGTTATTAGTCATGCATCTTGTTTTTGCTGTGAAATCGTGCGTGGGTTTTGTGTTCGTGTGTGTGTGTGTGTTATGATTTTGAATTCTAGCTGTTATAATTGTTAAGAGCTCGATCATATGTCACAAAAAATTAACTCGATTGTTAACATATATAGCCTGGGTGTGAGTAATAATTCGAGGATATAGTATGGCTTAATAATACTTAACGTCAAGACTATGAAAAATTGGGCTTCGACGTTGAAGCTCGAGGATGTATTTTCAGGCTTCGAATAGGAATGTTGGGCAAGGGTGAACGAGATCAAGTATCGGTATTGCGCGCGGTAATTTTTAACTTCGCATATCGAGGGACAACTATTGGGTCGCTGATGATTTAAAGGATAAGCTCGGGCTTGTCCCTTGTAATTTAAACAACTTCTTTCCTTTGTGGATAAGATGGGTATGGTCTTGTATGATAATCTTTATATCATACCCCGACCTCGACCTTGATATTCTTTGTTATGAGGACACTCTGGGATCAATGAGGTCGAGCCTGATGATCCCGACCTACTGCCATTTGAGGTCTTGGCAGCTTGTGTTTGGTTCTATTAGTCGAGTGTCGACCGAATGCATGGGGTACGGCCTTATGATAACTTGGTTGAGAGTTAGCTACATGCGCAGAGCACGACCTTATGCTAACTTGGTTCAGTGTTAGCTACATGCGCGGAGCACGACCTTATGCTAATTTTGCTAAGGTATTAACTGCATGCGCGGGGCACGGCCTTATGCTAATTTGTTAAGGCATTAGCTGCATGCTTGAGGCACATGTACGGGACACGACCTTATGTTAATTTTGTTAAGGTATTAGCTGGATGCGTCGGGCACGACCTTATGCTAATTTTGTTAAAGTTTTAGCTGCATGCGTGGGGCACGACCTTATGCTAATTTTGTTAATAGGGAAGCAATATCATAAAGAAAATTTCATGTATTATTAAAAGGGCTCAAGGGCGTTCATACCCCAGCTTATTGGAGCAAGAGCTGTTAGGGCGTTTGAGCTCGAAAAGTAAAAATGAAATAAAGCAAACATAAAGTGGGCATGCAAGCCTTAAAAGGAAAAATTATAGCTATAGCTAGTTACTAGTAATAAATTTTAAGATTGTCGGCGTTCCATGGACTTGGGAGAGGCTTTCCTAATGTGTCCCTGAGACTGTAAACTCCACCTTTTAATTTTCTGATGACCTCGAAGGGTCCTTCCCATGTTGGTCCGAGCTTCCATGGTAGGTGTCCGGCAGCTTCTGCTTTTCTAAGGATGAGATCCACAGCTCTAAACCTTCTTGTCTGGACCTTGTTGTTGAAGTTCCTTGGCATTTTGTTCTGATAATTTGCAGCTCTAAGTGAGGCTTGCTCTCTTACTTCTTCAAGCAAGTCAATGTGTTCAATAGTTTGTCTCTCTCTATTCATCTCGAGCTTCCTTATTGTGGGAAGGTTGACCTTGATTGGAACGGTAGCCTCAAGTCCAAAGGCAAGCATGAAGGGTCTCTCCCCCGTTGCTGTCTTATGCGAAGTTCTGTACGCCCATAGTATAGAAGGCAGCTTATCAGGCCAGTCGCCTTTGGCATCCCCTATTCTTGTTCGAAGGTCCTGCAATATGATCCGATTAGTTACTTCGACAAGCCCATTACTTTGCGGACGTGACATCGAGGTCAACCGATGATCAATCCCATGGTTAACACAAAAGCTCTTGAACTGTGGATTATCGAATTGCCTTCCATTACCCGTGATGAGGACTTTCGGTATTCCAAACCTGTATATGATAGACTTCCATATGAATGATCTGAGTTTCGACTCCAAAATTGTTGCTAGTGGTTCAGCCTCTACCCACTTTGTGAAATACTCAACTGCCACAACTACAAACTTTAATTGTCCTCTGGCCAAGGGAAATGGCTTAAGAATGTCGACTCCCCATTGTTCAAAGGGAGCTAAGTAATGGATGGAAGTTAGCTCCTCAACAGGGGCATGTATGACGTTGCCAAACTTTGGCACTTGTCGTACTTTCGAACGTAATCTGCAACATCTTTTTTCAAACTTGGCCAGTAGTACCCATACCTTATCAACTTATATACAAGAGCTCAGACCCCTTGGTGATTTCCACAAATGCCTTAATGAACTTCAGTCAAAGCTTGAAGAGACTCAGAAGGTTTGAGACATCTTAAATAAGGGAGTGTCAAACTTCTACGGAACAGAACTCCTTCGATTAGACAATATCTGTTAGTTCTATACCGAATGCTTCTAGCAAGCCGAGGGTTAGCGGGTAGGTTGCCATTATTTATGTAATCAACTATTGGATCCATCTGGAGGGCTCATGGTCGATGTCCATGACACTTCGCTTTTGAGCTATGCTGGGTTCTGCAACTATCTTGACGTGCACAGTTCTATCGAGCCCGTTCACACCCATGAAGACGAGTTTGGATAGTGCATCGGCTTTGGCGTTATCAACTCTGGCTACCTTTAGGATTTTACAACTCACGAACTACTTCCGAAGGTCATGTACTTTCAGACAGTATAAGCTCATCTTTTCATCATTTCTTTCGAAAGACCTTCGATCTGCCCAACGACTAGCTGTGAGTCACTGAAAACCTTGACATGCTCCAACTCAAGACTTTTGGCCAGTTCAAGGGCTATAATGACAGCTTCGTTGTTGGTAGCCTCAAATTCAAATCTGAGCGCACATTGTATTTCTGTAGTCTTGTCCAGGCTGGTGATGATAACGCTGGCCCCCGAGCCCGAGCTATTGGATGCTTAATCTACAAAGACCTCCCATATTTTCAAAGTTGTGCTCAGGTCTTTAGCCTGTGTTTTCGGGTGCCTTGGAGTGAGCTCTGCTATGAAATCAGCCAAAGCTTGAGTCTTGATGGCAGGTTATGGCTTGAACTCTATTTCAAATTCTTCAAGTTCAATTGCCCATTTCGACAGTTTTCCTGAGACGTCCGGCTTCTGGAGTATGTGTCTAAGAGGTTGGTTAGTGAGCACAACAATTAGATGTGACTGAAAGTACGGCCATAACGTTCTGGCAGCCATTACCAAAGCGAGGGCGAGCTGTTCTGCAAGTGTGTATCATGTTCCTGCATCAAGGAGTACCTTACTTACATAATAGATAGGCTGTTGAACTCTTCCTTTCTCCTTTATCAAGACTCCGCTTACTGCATTATGAGAAACGGCCAAGTATAATAGCAACGTGTCTTCAGGTTCGAGTTTGGTAAGGACTGGAGGTGTTGATAACATCTGCTTGAACTCCTGAAAAGTAAAGTTGCATTTCTCGTTTCAGTCAAAGCTTTTATTTCTCCTAAGTAGTTTGAAAAAGGGGAAACATATGTCCGCTGCCTAGGAGACAAACCTGTTAAGTGCTGCTACACGACCTGTCAACTTCTAAATGTCCCTTTTGCACTTAGGGGCCTCCATACTCATCAAAGCTTGAATTTTATCAGAGTTTGCCTCTATTTCTCTATGCGTGATCATAAAAACCCAAAAACTTTCCAGATGCCACCCCAAACACACACTTTGTAGGGTTGAGCTTCATGTTGAACTTTCATAATGTAACAAACACTTCCTCAATATCCGAGACATGACCATTCACCTGTTTGCTCTACACCACCATATCATCCACATATGCTTCAACTATTTTCCCAATTAATTTGGCGAAGATCTTGTTTACTAATCTTTGATACGTCGCTCCAGCATTCTTCAGCCCAAAGGGCATGACCCTATAGCAATAAATGGCCGAGTCTGCCATGAATGAGGTCTTCTCCTGATCTTCTTCCGCCATGAGTATTTGGTGGTACACGAAAAGGCGTCCAAGAAGCTGTACAATATATGACCTGACGTGCCGTCCACAAGATTGTCAATTCGAGGTAGATGATAACTATCCTTGGGGCATGCTTTATACAGATCTGTGAAGTCAATACAGACTCGCCACTTTTCGTTAGCTTTTTTGACAAGAACTACATTGGCAAGCCAATCAGGATGTTGTACTTCCCGAATGAACTGTGCCTTAGCAAGCTTAGCGATTTCTTCCTTTATGACTTTTCATCTTTCTGGTGCAAATTGCCTTTTCCTTTGCTTTACAGGTCTTGCCTCCTGTTTTACATTCAGTCTGTGCACCGCAACCTTTGGGTCAATTCCAGGCATGTCCTCAACATTCCAAGCGAATACATCAATGTTACGAGAGAGACAATTCAGTAGTTCAGACATGACTACTGTATCTAGCCCCCGACTAATTGTCACTTTCCTGCCAAGCTCGACCTCGACCTCTACTAGTCCTTCCACCGGAGCCAGTCTTCCGTGATTCTCATGCTCGAGCCCTATAACTTGCATGATGTCGTTCTTGATTTTTTGAACGCTAGTCATATAACACTGTCGTGCTACTGTTTGGCTGCCTCGAACTACCCTGATTCCATTACTCGTAGGAAACTTCATAGCCAGGTGGAATGTTGAGACTATAGTTCGACTTCTGTTGAGCAGTGGTCTTCCCAATATGGTATTGTAGGCCATTGGAGTACGGACAACTTTGAAAGTGGTGATCTGCATCACCTGTTTACCTTCTGTCCCCAATGTTAAAAGCAACTCGATAATACCTTTCGCGGTGATGACCCTACCTCCAAACTCTTGGAGAGGTGTTCTCACTAGCTTGAGCTGTTTCGATGAGATCCCCATTTGAACAAAGGCTTCACGAGACAGTACATTAGCTGCACTTTCGTTGTCTACCAGAATTCTCTTAACTTCAAAGTTGGCGATGATAGCCGATATGACCAGAGCATCATCATGAGGGAACGCTATGCCATCTAAGTCCCTTGTTCCAAAAGTGATGTCCTTTGTAGAACCAAGATCCGATTTTGAGATAATTGTAGGCTCCCTGGCATATTGTTTACGCCTGCTACTAGAATCCCTCCCGAGGTTGTTCCTCCGACAATGATATTGATAGTACCTGCAGTTGGTTGCTTGTTTCCTTGATCCTCTGGGCCCTTGTCTATTTTCTGATTATTCCTTGGGGCTTGTCATTGCTAACATAAGAACTTAAAAAACCCCTTTTTATAAGAGCTTCAATCTCTCGCTTCAAGGTGAAACAATCCTCGGTTGTATGCCCGTGGTCTCTGTAGAAATCACAATACTTGCTCTTGTCGCGAGTATCGGGTGGAGACCGCAATCTAGGAAGCCACTATAGTTCCTTCAAATCCTTGATCTCCATCAGAATGTTGGACCTCGAGGTGTTCAAACAGGTCAAGAATGTTGAAGAGGGGTCTTGGCTTGGCTTGACCCTAGGTATATCCTGTCTCAGATTGGACTCATGCGGCCTTTTCTAATTAGACTTTCCTGACGAGGAAACTTCTCTTCTTGGGGCCATGGTTTCTTCCATATTGATATACTTCTCAGCTCGTGTGAGTAGCTCGGTTACTGACTTCGATAGGGTTCTAGATAGGGACATCTTACATGCTTCACATTTAATGGTGTATGTCAAAGCTGAGACTGCGACGGTGATATGTAGATCGAGAATCTGAAGCCTTTCTTTATTGAACCTGGTCATGAAACTGCGCAGTGTCTCGTTAGGTCCTTGACGTATCTACATGAGTGATGTGGCTGTCTTTCTGATTCGCTTACTGCTTGCAAAGAAAGTGAAGAACTTATTGGCCAAATCTAAGAAGGAGGCAATAGAGTTGGGTTCCAATGTGGAAAACCAATCTCTAACTGCATTTGTGAGGTCTGAGGGAAGGCCTTACACATAACTGCATCTGGTGCAACCTGTCAGTTCATGATATCGGTGTACACATTGAGATGATTGATGGGGTCGGTGGTCCCATCGTACTCCTTTATCCAAGGATACTTGAACCTGTCCAGGGGAGGATACAAGAGGACTTCTGGAGTGAATGGCATATAGGGGGTGAACCCTACTGCTGGCCGAGTATTTTGTTGCATATCCGCTACTATCCCTTCTTGAATGGTTCTAGTAAGTTCAGCGGAGTCCATTGTAATGGACCTTGAACCTGAAGCCACTTGCGGTGCACCTGAAGTTCTAACCCCGCCTTCATCATGAGCTGTACGTCGGACTCGAGCCCGAGCATCTACCATAAAACCACCTTCGGGGGTTAGAGTATGGGACGGGTGCAAATTTCTCTGGCTTAACAATTGGGTTAATGTAGCAACATGCTGACGAAGTTCTTCAAAAGCTCCGACGGTAACAACAGCTTGAGGAGGTGCTGGCATCTCTGACGATTCTTCTTAAGGGACATGGCGTTCCTCAGGAGGAGGAGGGTTATCTGAGACGGATGAGCTTGCTGGAGAAAGACCTGAACATGTATTGACGACGGCTTTTGGTAGCGCTTCCCGCAGACGGTACCAATGATACTACCAAAAAATAGTACCTGAAAGATCTCGAACTTCGAGCTTGGATGAACACGAATGATCTTCGAATACCTGAAACAAAGGCAACGAGATGTGTGCTCGTCGCCCCTCCGATGCTTAAGTTAGATAAGAAATTTAGTGCGTGAGGCTATAAACTGAAAATAATGAAAAACATAACTGAAGAATGAGCACGGGTTATGTATTTATATGTGCTGATGATAGAATCCTAGAAAGACTTATCCACTTGTGATCCTTATCCACGTAGGATAAGGAGTTAGTATTTCATTCCAAGTATTCAACCACTGTTTGAGTCGAAGAAGGAGTCAAATAGGCTAAGGATTGTGGTTTGAGTAGAATTAGTGCTCTCATAGGTCGTCAAGAAGGACTGACGAGTAGACATACAAACCCGACCTCACAGGCCCGACCTTGATTTGATGGTTTTGGGGGACATCAAGTTCGAGGTTCATGGGTTGAATTCGGGATTCACTAGATCTGGGGTCATCAGAATGTATCTTCTATGTTTCGATTTACTGTACACTTAATTGAAGTAATGACAGTGGAGCTCATTGCATTTTCCCCTAGTCTCCTATTCTACTTGCTCCTCTAGCTCGACTTTCTACACTATTTTCGTCAACCAAGCCAGTCAATCGTCAAACTTCATGTAGCTCATGGTTTCATAAATACAATCTACCAATTACTAACCACGTGCGAATTAGTTACCTTATTCACCAGACCATTTCCTCTTGATCATTTTTACTGGTTAAAAATGTCAACCTATGTTATAATTAAAAATAATTACTTGACTAACAAATGACTTGCCTTCAACTTGACCACGTTGAATTGATGCAAACACTATAATCTTATCTATTTGATCATTCTTCTGTCTCGTCTTTTTTTAATTTTCTCTATATTCAAGCTCCCCCCCCCCCAAAATAATAATAATAATAATAATAAAATAAATTAAAGATTCAATCTTATATAGACACTTCCAATATCATTTCAAATTTATCGATAAAATTAATGATTGATGTATTTGTTAGCATGATAGTGTATTAATATTAAAATTCTTACTATCTCAACAATAGATATTTAAGATACGTGATTAAGATTAATAAGCTGGGGACTAATAACATAGAATTTATAAATTGTGGACTAATAGTTTTTTATGAGAAAATTATTTATCTTGCAGTGAAATTTAGTATTTGTTTTGGAAGACTAAAATTTGCTAAAAATTTGGAGTGAAGGTCAACAATTAATTTTAATCATATATTTATGAATCCCACAACTTTTATACAACCATATCATCAAAATCTGCTATTTTTTTCATAAGACAACCTCTTAAATTCCTTTGCTCCATTTTTTATAATACTTTTATATTCTACATTATTGTGTTCTCATACGAATGAATATCTTCGTTAACCAGTTTTTATAATAAATTCTACTTAACCCTTGTTTGATTCCCATTTTGGAGGAAATAATGCATTTTGAATAGTAGATTAATAAAGAATATGTGGTTAAAAGTTAAAAAAAAAAGTTTTAGATTGCATGTATTATTATTTTATTGAATAATATGTGGTTGAAAATGAATTTTTAGAAGAATTGAAATCAAATGAGAGCTTAATCTTTTATGCTTTGGTTTGTGGGGCTTACTTCCTAGCCCCCAGTGTGAAGAAATGAAAGAATAGAGGTGATGTTGATGGATCGTTGCATGAGCTGAGGGACCCTTCGAAAATTAAAGTTGTAAAACAGCTAATGGGGTGTCCAAAAAGCAAATTCGAAAAATTATATTATTTTCTATTATAAGATAATAACTGTTGAATAATCGACCTCCAATTGGTGGATTTTTCGGGCTCAGTTTCACCAATGTCAACACCACTGTCGAACTCAAACCCAATCAACCAAAACGGTTTCTTCCCTTCACGGTTGCTTTACTTGCCCACAAAGAGCTCACCAAGATGTACTATACCACACAGGAAATGATCATAAAGTAATCACAGGTGAATAACAACCGAATAGATAGAAGAGAAAATGAGAAAAAGACTCCAATTGCACACACGAGTCTTTTTGGAGGCAGTGAGTAAGAAGCAAGTATATAGCCCAAGTAAGGAGTCCAAATATGGTAAGTTAGATATAGGTTAAAGTCACGGCCCAAAGGCCCAACACTCAAGTCAATGGGCTCCAAAATAGGTAACAACGTAAAGCCCTCCAAGTAAAGGTGTAATGGGCCACGAGCGACACTATTAAATTAGGTCACTTCTAGTGGTCCATACAATTTGGGGTTGGCTCGTTCTAATAGTTGCGTTGACATTTCGTTCAACCATTTGGTCCAAGCCGACTGATAACAAAAATTAGTCTTATATCATAGCCCGGGGAGTTATTGGGTATCAAAACCCAACAATCTCCACCTTGATGCCCAATAACCTACAAGCAATAAAAGACACACAGTTTATACTTGCAAAATCAAGATAATCCAGTAAAATCGGGCTCACAAATCTTATGTTTCCAACCTGAAACACACACCATACCTGCTCCGTATACTCACCTGGGCTAAGGTCAAGAACACTTAGGTAGAAACAAGTACTTACAGTGAACAATTAATCATGCGATAAAGATATTATATAGGATACCTCACACAGATTTTTTCAAATTCACGTTCACATAGAATTAAAGATTAACACCAACTTAATCAGCACACAATCAAACACATATGCAACAAATGCATAAATAACCTCACGAAAGATCTCACCACACTTATCCTATCTCATTTCGTGTTACTCCTACCTTGAGAACATATATCTCCTCTCATCGCCCACCATGCTCACTAAATAGATCACACAACTCATGTCAAAATAGCAAGTCACAATAAATCCTAAGTTCTAGAGATAATCCTTTATCACCACATCACTTCTCTCAACCTATATGGATAATGGGACTCCACTTTTCAGAAGTGATAGAAGTGTCTCTCTCGCACTCCACCTATACAGGGTCTCTTTCCAGATAAAGAATTTTAGACATTTGATCACATCTCCACTCGTGATCCAAATGTCACACTCCACATCCCTCGGTACAAATCACCATGTACCCCTAGTTATCTATACTCCACCTTATCAAAAGACATCTAACACACTGCTAATGCATCCTAACCCACTATGCATGCATACAATCACACAAGTAATCACATTACCTCAAATTCATGCAAACACATATATCAGACAAATTCAAATGCAACATATAGTCATGCAACAAATTAGGCAATCACACGCATGCTGAAAGGATCACACACAGATGCATATACAGTGACTAGGTTTACTCTTTCAATAAACCTCACTGGGGTCATAACTCGACCCCTCAACCAAATTCGTCTCACCTTTCATCTTACCTTTTTGCTTATCCTTGTTCTTAGGACAATCCCTAATACTTACCACAACTATAACACCGCCTACCACTAGACTTGTCCCGTCCCTTGCCCTTCATCTTACCACTTTCATCACTCGAGTCACTACTCGAATCACCATTATTTTGAGCTCTATCCAAATTCTTTTTCTTAAACTTCATCTCACTCCTTATCATGTGTAACTCACCACTCCTCTTATCTTCATTTTCAGCCTTCATTTCGATCTCCTTACTCCTAAATGAGTTTATGACAATCTCGGGAGTCAATGTATCCCTACCATACTTAATGACATTTTTAACTTCCTTATATGACTCAAGCATAGAATTAACCAAGATTATAGGCTTGTAGGTTTCAGATACGGTTTCTTCACAGTTAACAATATCTTGGACAAGTTTATTGAAAATATCTAAATTGTCATCAAGATCCTCTGAAGGATCCATTTTAAAACTGAAGAAACGCTCAAAAAGATAAAGTTTATTGGGAGTGGATTTAAGCAAATATAGATCTTCCAATTTTTTCCAAAGATCTTTTGTGGTTTTCAGTTTTCCTACTTTTCTCAAAACAACGTCAGACAAATGTAAAATGATTGAGGTATAATCAAGCTCATCGGCTTCTTCTTTTTGTTCTTTTGAAAAATTAGCTGAAAATTTGCCTTTAATTACTTTTGACACCTTTTGTTGGACTAAAATGCCCTCATTTTTTGTTGCCAGATTGAAAAATCACCTTTTCCATTAAAAATACCAATTTCGAAATGTGAAGACATTTTTGAAAAACGAAGCAATCAATTGGGCAAATAGATCACACAAAGTAATCATACGGTCGCAATATACACCGTTCTAGATTCCTAGGGTTTCGTAATACTCGCGATCTTAGATCTAGGAAACGTTCGAATGGGTAAGGTCTAGGTATTCTAACGGAAGTAACAACATAGCGGAATTTACGATGTAACAAAATAGGTATATCCAATCAAATGAAATTTCATGACAATTTTAGTACAAAACACAATACGCTAATTTATCCAAAAAATAAGTACTCAATCGCAACAATTAAGAGCAAATAATCCTAATTTCTAGCACAAGCAATGGCTACCAAGCAATGACAACCCCTAACCTATTGTCACCCCCACACGGTGACGTTCTAATGCTGAAATTAATGGGTTAAGCTAATTTATCAGAACGGACATGTCTGAGTCCGTATAATCGAGAGAGATGTGAATCTACTACTTTAGGACCACCACTATTCGTAGGCCTGGGCGTGGTTTGGTTTGGATTGGTTTCGACCTCAACCTAAAACCAAACCAAAGTAGTCGGTTTGAGCAAAATTAAAACCAAAACCAACCCACTCTAACTCTCAAACCAAACCAACCCAAACCACTTCGGTTCGGTTTGATTTGGTTTGGTTTCTCGGTTTGGACTTTTAAATAATATTGCATTGTAACTTATAAAAAATGGACAGTAAACAATGAAAAAGAGATCAATAATTCGGATTCAAAACGACTACAATTCAAGAAAGAGGAAGACAGGAACAAAAATTACAAAGGTTTAACATATTAGATTCAATTCAAAGAATAAAAGTTACAAATTACAAAAGTTTAGCAAACTACAAATTACAAATCACGAATTACAAAGTGACACTATATTCCCATAGATAATTAATATAAGATTTAGGCACTAGAGGATGGAAAGCTACGATTCATAGAGGCTTAGAGGCTGCAGCAATTTCTAGCAGAGCAATAGTCAAATTGTGGTGTCGAGACTCAGAGATAGAATATGGAAGTAACTTGTAAGATAATTTTTGAATTGCAACGGGAGAGATTGGAGTCTGGAAAGGAATGAGAAATTGAGGCTCGATTGGAGACTTGGAGAGATTTAGAGTTAGTGGGTTATCATATTTATTTTGACTCCTACAGTCCTACTTCGTCTATGAGTCCCCTTTCTTTCTTTCTTTTTTTTTTTTTTTTAAATGTTTCAATATGTAACGGGTTGGGCGGTTAACCATCGGTTTTGGTATTCAAACCATGAACCAAACCAAACCACCGTGATTTTGTCTACAAAAAACCAAACCAAACCATTTGACTACTTTAAACCGAACCAAATCGGTTTGGTTTGGCGGTTTGGGTGGTTTGGCGGTTTTTTTGCCCAGGCCTAACTATTCGTCCTAAAGATTCAGAAAATATAACCGTGCAGCCTGCCAACAAATGCAGTTCGATTTTCAGGGGCAAAATCGTCCAACTTTTTCTGTGTAACCCGAAACAGAAAACTTCCAACACGAAAAATGTTAGAAATAATTTGAGGAACAAACTTCCTAAAGATAGCTTGTCCAGAAACGACCGCACGCGCCGTCGCCGGAACACCCACGCACCGCAGTCGCTGACTGCTGTCGCCCAGACGCCTCGGCCACCCAGCACCGCCTCCACTTGCAGATCACGAATCTGGCCTCCGTTTCACCAAAAGACATTTGGATTCGTCGAAAATTGAAGTTGTGGATCCGATTTTTGGAAAAAAATTCTGGACAGTTTTATTTTTCTGATTTGTGCCGATTTTTTAATCCGATTATGCCCAGAAATTCCACCCCAACCTCGCTCTGATACCAAATGTTGAATAATCGACCTCTAATTGGTGGATTTTCCGAGCTCAATTTCACCAATGTCAACACCACTATTGAACTCAAACCCAATCAATCAAAACGGTTTCTTCCCTTCACGGTTGCTTTACTTGCCCACAAAGAGCTCACCAAGATGTACTATTCCACACAGGAAATGATCATAAAGTAATCACAAGTGAATAACAACCGAATAGATAGAAGAGAAAACGAGAAGAAGACTCCAATTGCACACACGGGTCTATTTGGAGGTAGTGAGTAAGAAGCAAGTATATAGTCCAAGTAAGGAGTCCAAATATTGTAAGTTAGGTATAGGTTAAAGTCACCGCCCAAAGGCCCAACACTCAAGTCAATGGGCTCCAAAATGGGTAACAACGTAAAGTCCTCCAAGTAAAGGTGAAACGGGCCACGAGTGACACTATTAAATTAGGTCACTTCTAGTGCTCCATACAATTTGGGGTCGGGTCGTTTTAATAGTGGCGTTGACATTTTGTTCAGCCATTTGGTCCAAACCGACTGATAACAAAAATCAGTTTTACATCATAGCTCGAGGAGTTATTGGGTATCAAAACCCAACAACAACTTAATGTGTAATTTTGTCATTAATTGATATTAATATATCTATATAATTGTGGTCTGGAGTGAGAATATTTTGGCACTACGATTATTTGAATTACATATTTAAATATTGAAAAAAGTTAGAATTCATATACTGATATTGACTTAAAATATAGCCCATAATTATTTATGCAGAAATAAATAATACACGTCCAATTTTGACATGTGCGAAACTACGTACTCGTTTAGGTGTGTTCACTACTAAATACATAAACAAAAGTCGTAGAGTTCCAACAACAATGATTTTAGTTGTATTGGGTATATGGAAAAATTGGCAAGGACGTGATTTACCCAATATTGTATTGGAACTCCACTGAATTATTTTGAAGAGAACAATGATAAGAGCTATTAGGAAAATGCAAAGTATACAACTACACACTGATTTTGCAAATCAAAATCATATATGTAGACAGAGGCCATAGACTCGCGGCAGTAACAGTTTAAAAGGTTGAGGTACATAATAAGTTTCTGGACGAGTACCTACTGGATCATCACTAGTTACAAAATCTCGAAAAATTCCTCAAGAAATCCCAAACCTTCTATAGGTGTAGTTGTCATGCTCTCAACCTTTTACCTAAAAGTTAAGTCTTCATGCTCTCAACCTTCTAGTTGTAGTAATCGTATCACTGTCTTTTTATCATAGTGTGTTCTATTCACTATTCCCACTTAATAGAAATATTTAGTCATTAAATGACCAAATCTCACACACACGTGATCTATGAGTGAAAGTATAAAATTATCTAAAAATGAGCAACATTTTTATGTAATTTAAATTGTCACCATTTGATCACGCTATAGTTTTTTAAAGTTATACCACATTTTAATTGCAATGAATGTCTTCGACTCAAATTCATTGCTGTACTTGTGTGCTTAACTTTTTTCACCAGATTCGTAGCTGTAACACTTCTATTAATTAGGGGATCTTGCTCCAAATGACGTATCTCTTAAAAATATTTGTTCGGATGTGGGTTCTCATTCTTTAACTTGCTTCCTCTTCAAAGAAAATATGTCTAAGGCTTGAGAATTTCGGAGTTCCAGCCTAACTTATTTGACGACCATATTTTTTGATAGGCAAAGAAATGAAAAAGAAGATAACAAATACAAAAGGTTCAACAAAATACTTGTCTCTCATTTTAAAGCACACTAATATTTTATTTGAACGAAAATCATCAAAGGGATAATACATGCTAATTAATTGAAGGTTAGGAATAAAATATGACCAAAAAGAGTTGAGAATATAAGTATGACAATGAGCAAAAATCGATATCTTCATTGCAATTAGAGTCATGTTATTCATCATCAATAGTGTTAAGTACTAGTATATGTAACAATTATATAACATTAAATGATATATTTATTTAAATGTAAAGTCACGTGACTCGTATAATTGAACAATAAAGTGTTGCTATCACCATCACTGCTAAATAGGACCACTCTTGCAATTATTGTAGAATAACAAAAATAATAAAATTGTACCATGAATATAATTATCCATTTAGAAATGAAGTAAATGGTTTTTGGACAATTTTAACATTTGCGTACATCTCACGTCGACATTTAATTTTCTAAATAGGTGGGTGGGATACTGTACGCACAGTATTTAAAAATGAGGACATGAATGCCATAAATGAAAGATTGGAGACAATAATCCCACCCTTATAGATGATTGGGGATCTCTGGAGTAACTTACCCTACGATCTAGAAAAACTCTATAACAGCAAGTCGCAAGGGTTTTAGGTTTATCAATACAATACCCTCTCCCTTTCTATCAAACCCTACAACCCCCAAAATCAAATTTCAATCCACTCCCAAATAAACTCCTCTGTTTCATATAATTTTATACATTCTAAACTCAAATGGCTTTCGCAGCTGCTTTTCGTCGCATTTTGAGCGGATCTTCAACGCCTTCGCCGATTCTACAATCCCAGTTTGCTTCGGTTCGCCACAATTCTACTCTCACTACACCCAAGCTCTTTGTTAGCGGTACGCATATTTTCACACACCAGCATAGTAATTATATATCTGCAGAGTATGTTATTAAGTCTGGCGGCTCATGTACCCTTTTAAAATGAATAGCCGGTAACGTATATGTTGATTCTTGTTTTTATTATATCCCTCAAGATGTTGACTCGTTGGAGAACACTGATTTTGAGATCTGGATACTGTTTGAGCTTTATATGAATTGAGTTTCTCGTTCGAGCTAAACTAAGTATTTTCCTGCAGAATATAGCCTTAGTACAGTACTATTCTTTACCAGGCGACGTAGGTGATTTGTAATTTCATAGCTGTTTAATGCCTTAAAAGCTTAATATGTTGAGAATTTCAAACATTTCGTACTTTCTTTTCGGAAAATGTTGCTGTAATAGGTAGCAAATGGTTAAAAATAAAAGATCGAATTGGATGCTGAAATTGAACTCACCTTTTAAATGCTGGAAATTAAGAAAATGAGTCTGAGTCGAACAATGCATTTTGAGTTTTGTGTTCTTTTAAATAAAAAAGGCAGTGAAAGTTAAGTAGGTTAATAGTTAGCATCTTCCGACACAGAAGACTAGAATTCGGAAGGGTGATGCTTCTGAAGAGAGAGAGAGAGAGAGAGAGAGTGTGTGTGCGTGTGAGAAAGTGAGAAATGGGCGACTTGCGCCTCTTCCTGATGAGTTAATCTGCACACCAGATTAGCGTTCATTAATCATGTTCCTACATGGCAGTTTGAGGTATGTTGGTACACATACCAAAACTCACAAATAATTTTGTAATTGGTCTTGTCGTAGGCTCAATGGAAATTGCAGATGGGTACTCAATAAGGAACCAAAAACCGGAAAATGCTTTTGTAGGTGTGCCTGTCTATGAGAATCCTTCTATGAACTAACATATTCGTCTTTCGCAACAGATTTAACTGGTTCATTTCACCAAAAATTCTACCCAGATATTTGTTTGCCTTGATCTTCTGTATTTCACTAGTTTATCGAGCTGATATCGCATTTATTACAGTGCAAATCTTTCAAGAAGATTTTTTATCTTGATCTACTTAGTGCAGGTCTTTCAAGATCAACAACTGATGAAAATCTTTTCAATGCATTTGCATCATTTGGCAAGCTTCGTGAAGGTAAACAATCCAACCGTCTATCAGAGCATGCTGTTCTGGTTTTTGCTTTAGTTATGTCTATTATCTACATCGATTTTTAGTTCTGAAGTATCTTGTTTATACAGCAAAGGTGATTGTTGATAGAGCTTCTGGAAGATCGAAGGGGTTTGGTTTTGTTACTTACGAAACAGTAGAAGAAGCGGAGAAAGCAAGGGAGGGAATGAATGCGAAGTTCCTGGACGGTTGGGTAATTTTTGTTGACCCTGCTAGGCCAAGAGAGCCTCTGCCTCGTCAACCTCCTAAACAAGACACACAGCCAAATGAAGCTGGCTTTACAACAAACAAGACTATTGGTTGGTGCGGCTGATGCTCCTGGACCATTTTTTGTATCTACTCAGCTATTGGAAAAACGTTGGCATACAATTTAAGATGGAAATTTTAGTACTGCACATTTCTTGATGAATATATTGCAATCCTATTTGACACTCTAAAAACAGATTTTGAGGGAAATGACGTTTTGGGGAATTTTTGATAGGGCGGATCCACTTTATCTAGTAACTTGGGCTTGTTAAGATAGAAAATCCCATTACTAGTGAGACACTAGAGGGTTAACAAATTCTTGAGACCGTATGGTAGATCTATAAGATTTTTTTGGGTAATTTGGGTTGTTTTGGCTGGTTTAAGGTCTCTGATTGTACCAAACTAGGCAAATAAGATAGAATACAAAGCATTAACACTTTCGTCAAAGGCAGTAGGTCTATTGGTCGCAGGTTCAGACCTTGGCCGACTCATCGAATTCCTTTGACTGAGAAATTAATTGTTGGAGCTGTACAAAACAATAATACTAGCCAGAGCGAAAGCGAGCTTATCCTATGCTTTTCTTCCGTTGACGTATGTATTTAGGCAGTGTCCTTAATGCATCTTCATTTGGAAGACCGGAGAAGTACGAATTTCGGGTTCAAATGCTGAAAGTTCTGATATATCTTCTGAGAGTACTATAAATTTGATTAAAAACTTTGCTATATTTTCTTTTTAGCCAAATCGAAGTAGCCTTTTTCAAGTCATCAACAGTAATCAGTGTCAGCATCGTCATTCCCTGCTTTGCTGCACAGTTATTTCGAAGTAGTTTCAAGTCATAAGTTTACATGTTTTGGAATTTGATAGGAAGTGCTGTTTGAACCAGGGCAAAACAACTGTACAGACCATTTACAGTGGTGAAACTTCTACTAGTTTGGAATGACAATATGTCGCGAAGAAATCAGGTTAAGCTTTGTTAAATACATGTCTAAAAACATGTCTCTAAACAAAAAGTTCAACACTCAGGACCGGGTCGGTCGGCCCAAACCATAGGTTGTCTAAGGTTTCGCTTTGATAGGATTTCAAATTATGCAAGGTCAACTAACTGGTTGAAAAAAGAAATGAAAATTATAATTGCAAAATCTTTTAAAGTAGAATTATCATATGTAGATACAAGAAATTGATATTATTTGGAAATACATAAATCTCTAAAAGAATCATATAAATGGCATAAAACTTATCACATACATTTATGTATCACATGTTCACATAAATATATCATAACCATTACTTTCTTTATATATAATTAATTTGACCATTTATCTTCCCTACCATCGTTTTTCTTTGCTTAACAAGAAACAAAAGTTCACTTTTCTCTCTTCAAAATTTACGGCCATTACTTTTTCTAGTGCTCTTATGGTGATTTTCATTTCTCTCTTTAGATTCTTGCATTTCATTTTATTTGTCCTTTTTTTTTTTTCAATTTTATAGTATCATTTTATTAATTAATGTTTTAATTAAGCCAATGCTTCTCCATTTATCATGTAATCTGGTTTGGGATTTTCCTGATCCACTTGTTATTCTTTTTTTCCATTTTTTTTAATATTTGTACTGGATTTAAATCTTGTACTTTGTTTTTTTATTTCCTTGATTATGTTTAATTGTATTTAATTGTTTTCTAGGTCAAAATCAACAATTAATTATAATAATTATCGAACCTACAACTTTTCAACCACAAATATTGAGCCTGTTTAGGAGTGATTTTGAGAATTGATTTTTTGACCGTTGGGAGAAAAATGGGGTTCACCTGTGAGAAAAATCAAATATGTCAGCTGAAATAGTAAAATAACGGTCAAAAAATCAATTTTTTGGGGCAAAAATTCGCACCCAAACAAGCTGATTATCAAATTTATCAAATTTTGCTAAATATATCATTTTAATTTCTATCAAATGGAGGCTTCACATTTGAAGTTGGGATAGAGCCCCCAAAATATGAGGGATTGCAACTTCGTTGACACGGAGTTGAGTGAGAAGATCAAATAAGTAATGGAGTTGAGTGAGAAAATCAAATAGGTAACAAACGAATCGGCGAGATGCCCTTTTCAGTGGTGGAATCAGGAGTCACCAGTATGTATTAAAATTGAAGTTGGGTAACCTGATGAGATTTATTGAAAGTTGACTAAATTTTTAAGAATTTCTAGCCAATTTAGCATCGAACCGTATAGAAGAACACAAAAGGATAGAATAATCAACAATAAATAGAATCTTATTTATTTTACAAATTATTTTATATCGAGAGTAAGCTCAAAAAGCAAGTGCAATATCCAGCCCAAATCACGCAAATAGATCCCGAACTGGCAATCCAAATGAAAACTAATATACTAATCATAAAACTGAAGTTAAAATACCCTTACCAAACAGAACAAAAAGCTAGGTGCTTGTTTGGTTGAAATTTTGTTAATTGATTTTTTGATCGTTAGTGATAAAGTGGGTCCTATATGTGAGAGAAGAATTCAAAAATGAAGGCTGAAATAATGAAATAACGATAAAAAAATTAATTTTAATTCGATTTTAAGCGGTACCAAACATGCTCTAGGTCATTTGCTTGGGTCTCTAAGAAGTTCCCCAATTAACAAACCAAGCTACCATATTGATTAATCACAACATCGTTGGAATAAAACAAAAGCACACCACTTGGACATGGCTTCATGTAACCTCTGCAACCGAATAGTGCAAATTTGCGTCGGATTTCTTCAGAAAAATAGTTCCACATAACAAGTCTTGGCTGCCCACATCAAAATCGACAGTGATCGCCTGAGGCTCACAGAAACCAACCATTTGGCCATTTTTATCCAGAAACTCGAACCTATTTATTTCGCGCGGGTTCGTCACTAACAATTAAAAAGGGATCAGACGATTGTGTAAGGGACAAACCTCTTGAGAGAAAGTCCCAAAAAGGGGTGTTCTTTATTGACAATGACTTTACAATCGGAAAGTAAAAATAGAATGCCTCCAAAGAACGCAAGCACACGAGTTATTGAAAGAAATGTTTAAATCTAAACTAAGAAATTTAAAGTTACATATTCTCTGTTCGAGAGTTTTTTGATTCAGGTCCTTTTGCTCTATGTCTTTTATTCCTTTTATACTCCCTGGATGATCTCTTTGTGATCAACCGCCTAAAAACTGCTTGATCGTTCTATAACTGCCCACTTTCCTCGTAATGGCCAACTTGTCATGGAACTGCCTTTTCTAACTGCTGTCATTACTCTTTGTCGTTCAACCATCTTCAATTGAATTCCTTGAATCGTGGAACGTGATAGGGTTGCTTTAATAACTGCTTTGATAACTGCGCTTCTTGATAACTACAACACTTCATATTTGCTAAGACCTTGGGCGACTCGAAGGTTTGGGCGAGAATAGAGTAGCAGCTCTGGGCGACTGCATGACACTATATTTTCTCAGATCATAGGCGACTTGCAAGCTTGGGTGATGGTGTTACCGCGTTCGTGGGCCTCCCTATTTGGGCCTTCATCCTGAGTTGTCTGATTGGGCTTCGTTCTTTGGGCTATCTGATTTGGGGAACCTCTAATTGGGCTTCATTCCTTGGGCTGTTCGATTTGAGTTGAATTTTTATGTGTCAACAATTACCCCCCAATATGGCAGAATTAATACCAATTATTAAATTTTGCCATATTCACTTTGTGTTTCCAGCAACATTCGAAATTTTCAAAAATTTCAATCATTGTTTTTTTCCATAGCTTGAAAATGTGCGACGTTTTGCAAACCCTTATAACCCCCAAATACGCCATTTCACTGCACCATTAAATCACGCCTCACTTTTTTCGCGCTTCTCTCCCACAATTTTACTGTTTATCTCTTTGCTTCCTTGTTACGTAACTCTAAAAAACTCCGTTTCGTCCCTAATGGCTACTTCACAATCCCAATCTGGCGACTCCGTTAGTTTTGATGACTTTCAGAAACTCCTTACTCTTCCATACATAACTCCAAACTTTCTCGCACCTGTCAATGTCGAACTCAATGAGTTCTACCTAGGTCATTTTTTCAACAATGCAGAGGCAGTCGAACAAGCGGCAGTGGGCCAGCTGTTTCCTTGTACTCAAGGCCCTCCATTTCTAAACTCTCTGCTGCTGGGGCCACTTCGCGAAAGAGGTATTCGCACTTGGCCTAAATCTGATGTAGTTTTCCATAGGTGGCATGCTCGCCTTGTGGACCATGGTCCTACTAAGGCACTTTTTGATAATGCTAGGATTTCTGATTTGTTAGAAATCTCTCTTCAACCCCCTACTTTTGATTCAGCACTTTTTTCGATCGCTTTAAATTTTTGATCTTCTGAGTATAATACCTTTGTTTTCCCTCTTGGCCCCATGTCTATTACTTTACGGGATGTTGGAGCCCTAGTGAATCTTCCACCTTTGGGCGATACCATTTTTCCTAGTATCTTGATTTCTGGTAGCGCCCCAAAGTTTGGTAAAAACCTTACCGAGTCTTATTCAAGCCTGCAAACCCTTCATAACCACTCAAGCGCTGAACCTTCCCATACTGAGCGAGTGGCCTTTCTTCTGGTTTCGCTTTGTAAATATGTTTTGTGTGTACCAAGCATAAAGCCCTCCTTGAGCTATTTACCCATAGTGCATTAATTGGCGCGTGGTAGGCCTCTGAATTTATGTTCTTTCTTTTTGGCTGCCCTCTATAGAGGCATGGCTTCTCTTCAATCTCAATTGAAGAATGGTGCATCTCCCACTGACAGTGGACCTCTTTGGTTCACTCAAATGTGGTTGAGATCCTATTTTCCATCGCTTGGTGCTCCATCATTTTCTCGTCCTTCTGCTAGCTGTTATGGGCTAGTCATTGAGCCCCTGGCTCCTATAAATATGTCTAGAAGGGACATTTTTTCATCCTTTTATTCTGAAAATTCAATCCTTCCTTCTTTCCTTTTCCTCCCTTTTTTGACTCCGGACTATGTGCATTTATTTGACGTTTATCTTTTAATTGCCAATCCTTCAAGCATTTAACTGCTTTGTGCTAAAAATCTTGCACATTTTCTCTTGATATTTCCAGCTCTTTTTCCAAGACTTTGGGCTACTTAATTCCATTTACTAGGCAGAATGTGGTTGCTCATATTCTGTCTCTTCATCTCCACCCCCTATAAAAGCACGTATGCTTCGCACTTTCCATCTTCCATCTTCATTTTCATTCTCTTCTTCGAAACCAATTTGATGCCATTGTTTGTCATTCTTGTATTGATGTCACCTTTGGTATGGGAGATATAGGAAATATTTTTTGGCCAGCAGCGAAGTTTTTCCCATCAAAGTTTTTCCCATCGTCTCTTTGTTCTTTACAAGGGGTTCGATGATAGAAAGCAATTTTTGGGATGCTTGCGGGTCATCTTGCTTGCTGAGAGTGCTTCTCAGCCTTTTTGCCCGCCATTGCAACGATGCATTTAGGAAGGCGGTGCGAGGTCAGTCCACCCTCTTACTCGGCGATCGACCGGGAGATTAGCTTACTTTTAATTGTAACTTGTAGAGCATCTATTATTTGTATCTTGCAACTTTGTAATGAACATTTGATAATAAAGGAATTTATTTGAACGTATTTCGCTCTGACCTTTTTATCCTTAATCGTTCAACATGTTTGATTACGCTTTTATCTGTTCACTTTCCCATAAAAAAGGAACATATTTTTTCAAATATTTGCCGTTAATGAATCTCACGTGCTTGGTGCCATCTAAATCTTCCAAATGATATGCTCCATCGGGCAACATACTGTTTACTTTGAATGGTCCTTCCCAATTGGGCGACCACTTCCCGTACTTTGGATCCTTGCTATCCAAAGGGAGTATCGTCTTCCAAACTAATTCGCCCAGGCTGAACGATTTGGCTATGACTTTTTTATTATAAAACGTAGCCATTCTTTGTTTTTGAACTTGCAATCTATCTAAGACGTCCAACTTTAATTCGTCCAACCCCAACAAATTTTGAACTAGTGATTCGGTATACTTATCATCATTTAACTTATGTTGCAAGCACACTCTAATCGGTTGCACGTTGATTTCCATAGGCAAACGGCCTCCTATCCATAAGTAAGTTGGAAAGGAGTAATTTTGGTACTTGACCGAGGTGATGTTCTATAAGCCCATAAGGCCTTATTCAGACATTCGTGCCAATTTCTGACATTTTCATCTATCATTTTTCTGATGATATTTTTTAGAATCTTATTAGAAGACTCTGCTTGTCCGTTGGATTGAGCATAATAAGGTGTGGAGTTTACTAATTTAACCCCAAACTCGCTCAAAAATTTGTTCACTTGATCCCCATTCAAAGATATTCCGTGATCTACCATCAACGTTTCTGGAATTCCAGACCTATAAATGATGTGATCACGGATAAACTCTATGATATTCTTTTGGGTGATCTCTTTCAAAGGTACTGCCTCTACCCACTTGGTGAAATAGTCGATTGCAACTATAACAAAAGTATGTTGCTTGGACGATGGGGGATAAATCTTCCCTATTAGGTCTATCGCCCAACCCTTGAACGACCAAGGTTTAATAATAGGTGTCATCTCTCGTGCTGGCGCCCTTTGTATTGGACCATGCTTTTGGCATGCTAAACAACTCTTTGCATACTGAACGCATAATTCTCCCATCTTTGGCCAAAAATATCCACTCCTTATAATAAACCATCTCATCCTTTGACCAGCTTGATGAGCTCCACATATCCCATCGTGCACCTCAATCATGATCTTCCTGGCTTCTTGCAAACTTACACACTTTAGCAATACACCATCAGAGCGTTTCTTAAACAACTCTTCATCTAGTAGTGTATAGTTCAGCAAACACAGCTTTGTTTTCCTACTAATCCCTCTATTAGGTTCTTTAAGGAACCTTTTAATCTCTGTTCTCCAATCCATTGCATCTCTATCTTGTATGCAGTGAAGTTCAATCCTTCTCGCCCTTCTTTGGATCACGGGCAATATGGTTCCATACTCACAAGTAGACTTCCAATTCAAAACCTTTAAGTACCCTGAGGCCTGTTCGCGAAATATTTTTTTTCGATTTAAATTACCGCAAGTGTACGGTTCGTTAACAAGTAATAAAGTGGATTCAATGAGTCCGAGTATCGTCCCACAGAGATTGGTTAGTTCAATTTTACTTATTCGACCTTAACCGAAACCAAATTACTCAAAATGAATGTGGACCTAATTAAAACTCTAAAATTGGAAAGAAAACCCTACTTATGCAACTTTTATGATTGTAATGAAATTAATAAGCAAAACAATAATTTAAAACTCTAAAATGAAATCAATTGTTGAGAACGCACGTTTGTTGTAATCAATAGAAATTAAACACACTAGGATCACGATTTTCCATACAATTATCACTTTAAACTCTAGTTTCACAATATGACAACATAATTCAATTGTTGACGAATCAATGTCCCTAAGTCTATCCAATACTCTCTCTCGAGAT